>NC_090922.1:1168152706-1168455736 GCF_040938575.1 Ambystoma mexicanum
CCATCAAAAAAGAGGGTTTTTTGCCCTAACTTTACACATCACTAATAGTTAGGAACAGAACATTCAAAAAATACTATGTTTGTACTGTTATACTTCTAATATGTTGTTACAATAATTCACTTAGGGTGCACTCACAGCATATGAAACATATACATAAGGAAAGTTACACACTTGAAAGGCAGCAATACTTTCTGTGTATGAAGAGAATCAGTAAGGTTATCAACACTTTCTCATTGTTTTGCTGTTTTTTTATTACTGTATTTTCTCAGGATAGGGTCATATTTGTATTCGCATTACTTTCTTTAGGGTGCAGTCAGATCATGTGATAGTTATACATAGGGAAGTAGTAGGTAGAAGTAGTAGGTTTGAAGCAGTGCAAGCATTTCTGTGTATAAAGATAATCAGTTAGGTTGTGAAAACTTTCTGTTTCTACTGCTGCTTTTTTTGCGTACTTCACTTTCCCTTCATATACTCATATTTGTATGTATTGTTCTGTCTTTGGGTTTTACGATAACTAGCAAATTTCAGGGGTTTTTCAGTTTCACTTCATTCACATTTGGGCCACTTCTTTTTGATTTTTTTTTCTTAATAGCTCTTAATTCGTGGCTTAATTTAAATACAAATGCTTTGTCCTGGGGAGGTGATGGTCACGTTTTTTAACTGCAAACATGACCATCACAACCCCACGGAAAAAAGCATTAGCATTTGAATTAAGGCAGGTGTCCGAGCGTTACAGCTCGACCTGCAGGCTCAAAAGGAGCCAGGGCTGCAGAGGCGCCCAGAGAAAGAAAGCAGCAGGTGGCAGCGCCGTGCTAAGCAGATGGCCACTTGAGTTTGCGAGTGGCTGTGCTGGAGGCAGGTTGTCCGACGCAAGTCGGGACAACCTACGTCCGGCAAAGCCACTCTGCAAACCGCGGGACGCAGATCCTAATTGCGGGACAATCCCTTGAAATTGGGGACACTTGGCCACCCTACTACTCCCTACCTTAGAAATAACACATGCACAACATTTCCCCCTTTTCCATCTGCCCCTCCATATTAGTCTTTGGTGCCTCTTCCCTTATTTCCGTCCCCACCTTTCGTTCTTAGCTCTCCTGCCAAAACAAATCCATCCAAAATCAAAATAAATGTTCCATTAGGAACCACCTTTCACAGTTAAAAAATAGAAGTAAAAAAAACAAAAAACACATAGACTCCATCTACTTTGTATTTCTCAGTTAAATACATAGATGCAATGATATTTTCCAACATTTCTATTTGCATTTTTTTTATAGTAATGTGAATATTATAGCGTTCATGCGCCGTTCCAGGGACTGGAATGGTGGATAATGGCCCAGTAGCCTTAGTAATCAGCCCAAGTGTAGCGAGGGTGGACAATGAGGTCTCTGGACCATTACCCCCCATTTCAGCCCCTAAAATGGGAAATGAACGCCATTACCCGCCTAGGTTTCCAAACTGGTAACCCGTGCTACTAAAAAATAGGATTTCTCGTCCTATATCGCGACGCAGCGTCCTGGTTTAGAAATAAAATCCTTTTCCAAGATGGCCACTATGGAAAAGGAAAGCGCCAGTTCAATACAGGCCCCATTTTCCCTTTCCATGGCAGCCTCCGACTGGAAAAAAAAATCCTCTAACCATATTAACATTTTTCTTCTCTTTCAAATCTATCCTAATTGTGAATAACTTTACGACAAAGCCAGTCCCAGGTGGACATGACCACTTTACTATGTTTTGTCCCTTCTGGTCATGGCCAGTAGCCACATTGTCCGGATCATGACCTTGTACCATGACCCCGACATTCAGGCCACTGCCCATGACTACAGCCTACCCCTCAGGCACTAAACAAAACATGCTTCTTGATCCTTGACAATGAGCCTTACGCAAATTTGCTGTAAATCCACCCACATTTTATTTTTTAAAAACTGTCAAAATAATACACAAATCTTTAGTCATATAAACTGTGTACAAAATTCCAACAAACTTTGTAAAGTCATTCGAAATTACGTCTGAAATATTCCAACCATGATCATCACCCCTCACCTCCCCAAAAATTATTGCATAAGTTTCACAAGTGCAATGCTCACAAAATATTATTGTCCCAATGGTTTGACCATGTATTTTTGTACATACGTTGATTTATCGCAAACATTTCCACATCAGTTTACCGCATTCCTCCTCTTTGAGAAACGTACGAAATCTGGCAACAGGACACGTCCATCTTGTGCTATTGTTAACCATTGCTGCAACGGCCGGACGTCACTAAATCATATGCCCAGCCCCTGACCCTCACATAACCAACCCTAGTGATAATGAACACCTTTTTCGGTGACGTTCCTCTTCAGCGTAGCCAAATGCGCCCATAACCGCCTACGTGATGTGACGCAGAACCCAAAAATCAACACACAGCGACTAACATAACACGTCACAATTCAAATTATTAAACAGCTCTTCAAAAGAAAACAATAACAGTATACAATTTGTAAAGTACTTTTATTTCACAATAAACTCTCCAAGAACATCCAATCATTCCCATATTCAATCAAATTGCAAATTTGTTTCTTTGCTCGTGATCGAAATGTTAATTGTGAGACACACGTTCTTCTTTTTCCATACACAAACGCCCTCATTTCGACCCCGGCGTTAACCAATGGAGCTATTAGCGCCATGGTTAACGCCGGTAACTTAACGAAATGGCCATGGTGAAATGGGGAATTACCACCCCATTCCAAGGTTGGCGGGGCGGTAATTCCCCATTTACCATTGGCCCTCCCCATTCCCATTTTTGCCCCATAGGGCTGAATGAGGAAGGTGGTAATTACGGTACCACAAAATGCGGTACCGTAATTAGCTTCAAGGTCCCTTTGCGGGTCCCTACCTTAACGGCTGGTCCACACTAGCCGTTAAGGTCGGGAGCCGCAAAGGGACCTCATAGTAAGGCGTTAAGGGGTTAACGGAGCCGCTAACCCCTTAACGCCTGGGTCGTAATGACCCCCAAAGTGTTTTTTTTGATGAAGGAACCGCTTGGGTCCCACAGTGAATTCCAGGGCGTCTGCATCAACTTACACCTAGACCACCATAAAAGATGTTATGTTACTCCTAATCGCTAGTGCAGCGTACGGACACATGGGCCCTGGCCGATCTCCCCACAAAACAGCCCCAGTAATCCACCCGTTCACGACTACGTGCACCTGACAAATGAAGAACCCATCAGTTGGCATCTGGAATCCATGGCAATCGCAGTAAGGCAGCATGTAGCTATTTGGAAAACATAACAGAAAATATGTATCAATACTCGACCTTTATTACACTTTATTGCAATATATGTATTATTTTCTTAATTCAGCATAGTGTTTAAACTAACGATTAGCACACACATCAAACAATCTCAAAAAAGACAAAAAGAACCTATAAACTGATATACAATTCCATTTAGTCATACATGACATTTTAAAGAAATATTAGCATTGAACCTGGGTGAATCTAGTTGTAGTGGACATACGACTACATTTTTCACTTCCCAAAACCACATAAAAAACACAACCACACAGAAAAATAGTACTTGAGTTACAATGCCAAAATTAATCTTCAGATAATAATAGGTTCAACCTCATTCCGGTATACAGTCGTCAAAAGCAAACTTACATAATATTCACAGTCTCCATTGTATTTGCGAAAATCAGTCTGTAATGCTTAATCCGCTTGCATCAAAGAATCTTCAGGAACTGAATTCACATGTTCTGTACACACTTTTGGAATGCATAACCTTATCAAATGTTCTTTATTACAAACCTCCTCTCACTGTTCACGAAAAAAATCCCTTTCTCTCAAGGTCAAAAAATGTTGACTCTTCTACTTTCTTTCCCATGCGTGGGCTCCCTCAGCTTGCAACTAAAATATCAAAGTTGCTGACCTTCACTCAGAATCTAAATACATTCTCACTTTGCAACAACACTGCTCAACGCACCCATGAGAACTCGTATTGTCATACACCTGCACGGCCGCTATTTCCATCAAACACTGCAGGTGGCTGCCTCAGATGCCAAAAGTCTAGGGGGCACCAATCTGACTCCAATATTATTTTACATACATTGTAACACAGACACATTACTCCTTCACTGGTATTTTACGCACAATATATTGAGGAATACCTCCAAATAGGGTGACCAACTTTGTCACATCCCTTTGCGGGGCAAAAGGTGGTGATGACGTCACAGTGTCATTCACCTGGCAGAATCAATGCATTGCACCCGAAGCTACTGACATGACGGCCTGCAAGCCTGTCACGTCAGTAGCTGCGGTTGCAATGCAATACAATAGGACTCTTATTTACAGATTAGCTGCCACTTGCCAGCCACTGTTATTCCCATTCGTGGAAAATGTATGTATATGGCCCCCTCCCCGCTCGGCCCCAATTCCCAGCATGACTAATTGTGACTCCTAACTTACTCGGTTAGATCCCAAATTGTGCTCGAACAGAGCAAGTCAGGACAACCTGCTTTCTGCAGAGTCACTCGGCAAACTGCGCAACACAGGTGCCAATTGCGGGACCATCCCACAAATTACGGGACAGTTGCCCACCCTACCTCCAAATAGACTGTATGACTTCCGTGACAAAAAAACACCACTTTTTTGCTTCTTGCTCCCACATCCCGTCCCATCCTCATCAACCCTCACCTCCCCAGACAGTATTTGATAAGTTTAACAAGTGTAATGTTGTGTTTTTTTATATGTTTTTGCAGCGATGTCTGCGGACACCAAAACACGGATCAAAGATGGTGGATGCATCAGAACAATCTGACGCACTTGACGTCCTTCACCATCCAATGAGTGAACGCGTCACCTGTCCGCAGACATGACGCGCCCGATTACCCAATCAGTGTCCTGTCTGAGGAGCGAACAGGGAAGTGTGTCCGCGGAGTGGACATAGATATCACACATTTTTTTAGAGCTACTTTTTGATTGTTTAAAAAAACCTACTGGACGGATTTTCACAAAATTTACAAAAGCACGCTTTCGGGACCAAACTGGTGCTCCTGCCGCACATTTGGTGAAAATCCGTCCAACGGTTTGATCTTTAGCCGTGAGCAAAGTTTTTCCCCCATTTAGTCTAAAAAGTTTTGAGGCCCCTCTTATAACTTTAGCCCTCCTGGACCAAACCTCACCAAACTTTGCAAAAGGATTCAGAGTGGGCCATATACTATTTTTGCAAAGTCTGGTGAGCATTCGTCCACGGGGAGCAGAGTTATAAGCCACCCAAAAAGTGCTCTTCCTACGGAAACAGCAACTTAACTATAATATATATTTAGTGAAAAAACTTTGTTAAAAGGGAGGTTATGGTTCCAAGTAAAACCGAAAAACCCTTGAAATTTGCCAGTTATGGTAAGCTAAGCAACCATAACTCGCGCCACCACCGTGCACTGCTAAGCCTAACACCCAGGACATCAAAGATGACATCACAAATGTCATTGATGACATCACTGATGACAGCACATGTCTGACGCCCCCTTTTTTCCTTTCCTGACATATCTAGGCCACATGATTTTCTTCATTAACAGTCAGGAACTAAAAATTGTAAATGTACTATATTTGTAGACTTATCCTTCAAGGATGTTCTTACAATAATTCCCTTATGGTCCAGTCATATCATATGAAACATATGCATAGGGAAGACACAACCTTGAAAGACAGCAATCCTTTTTGTGCATTAAAATTATCAGTAGAGTTATCAGCACTTTCTGATAGTTTTGATGTGTTTTTATTACTGTACTTTCCCTGTATATGGTCATATTTTTATATGTGGTACTCACACTATTTTCCTTAGGGTCCAGACACATCATGTGATATATAAATATAGGGTAAGAAACAGCTTTGAAACAGAGCAATCATTTCTCTGCATAAAGGTAATCAGTTAGGTTATGAACACTTTCTGCTACTATTGGTGTTTTTTTTCTTAATTCAATTCCCTTGTATATATTCATATTTGTATGTGGTGTTGTCTCTTTCTGATTTGTCTATAATAATACAATTATGTAGTAAGTGGGTTTTATTACCTACTTATCACAAGTTTCACTGTACGCAAAACTCTAATATGAAAACAGTTATCATTTCACTAGTCAACATGGCAATTTTATGAATATTGCACCTCCATCATGCATGCTGCACATAATGCCTATGTTTCTACATGAGTACCTTAGTATACTGGATTGAAGCGAATAATAGAATGCTATTTATATCAATGCATAGCTAAATTAACTGATTTGCACTTGATATTTATTCCAATAATCTTTGACACTTTTTTAATTAACATTACACTAAGAATTTCTTGTACAGACTTTTTGTGAAAGGTAAATGCACATGTGATGTCATCAGTGATGTCATCAATGACATTTGTGATGCCATCTTTGATGTCCTAGGTTTTAGGCTTAGCAGTACACGGTGGTGGCGCGAGTTATGGTTGCTTAGCTTACCATAACTGGCGAATTTCAAGGGTTTTTCGGTTTTACTTGGAACCATAACGTCCCTTTAACAAAGCTTTTTCACTGAATTTCATAGGTTTTTAGTAGCGCAACTTAACCATAACGTCACTTTAATACATTTTTTAATTGAATTTTATAGTTTGTTTTATTAGTGCAACATAACCATAATGTCCTTTTCAATGGATAAAGACCACTAGCATCCTAGGTTCTCAAAGTGGGAACCCGGGGTGGTAAAAACAAGATTTTTCTTCCCAAACCGGAACGCCTGCAGCGTCCCGGTGTAGGAAGGAAAATCTTTTACCAAGATGGACACCATGGAAAGGGAAGGCAGGGTGTATAAAGAGAACACAGCAGGGCATGGGTAGGGGAGACCAGGAGGGAGACAAGGGGCATGAGAGGGGGGTAGGGGGTAACAGGAGAGAGACACAGGGCATGAGCGGGGGTGGAGGGCAACAGGAGAGAGACACGGGGCATGAGCGGGGGTGGGGGGGTAACAGGAGAGAGACACGGGGCATGAGCAGGGGTGGGGGCAACAGCAGGGAGACACGGGGCATGAGTGGGGGTGGGAGGCAACAGGAGGGAGACACAGGGCATGAGCGGGGGTGGGGGGGCAACAGGAGGGAGACACGAGACATGACCGGGGGTGGAGGGCAACAGGAGAGAGACACGGGGCATGCGAGGGAGGTGGGGGGGTAACATGAGAGAGACACGGGGCATGAGAGGGGTGTGGGGGGTAACCGGAGAGAGACACGTGCATGAGCAGGGGGTGGGGGGCAACAGCAGGGAGACATTGGGCATGACCGGGGGTGGGGGCAACAGGAGAGAGACACGGGCCATGAGCAGGGGGTGGGGGGCAACAGCAGGGAGACACGGGGCATGAGAGGGGGGTGGGGGCAACAGGAGAGAGACACGGGGCATGAGAGGGGGCTGGGGGTAACAGGAGAGAGACACGGGCATGACCAGTGGTGGGGGGCAACAGGAGAGAGACATGGGGCATGAGCGGGGGGTGGGGGCAACAGCAGGGAGACACGGGGCAAGAGCGGGGGTGGGGAGAACACGAGGGAGACACGAGGCATGAGCGGGGGGTGGGGAGAACATGAGGGAGACACGGGGGCATGAGTGGGGGGTGGGGGGCAACAAGAGGGAGACACGGGGCATGAGTGGGGGGTGGGGGGTAACATGAGAGAGACAGGGCATGAGCGGGGGGGTGGGGGCCAACATGAGGGAGACACAGGGCATGAGCAGGGGGTGGGGGTAACAGGAGGGAGACACGGGGCATGAACAGGGGGTGGGGGAACAGGGGAGATACGGGGCATGAGCGGGGGTGGGGGAACAGGAGGGAGACACAGGGCATGAGTAGGGGGTGGGGAAAACGAGAGAGATACACGGGCATGAGCGGAGGTTGGGGGTACAGGAGGGAGACACGGGTAATGAGCAGGGGTGGGGGGAATGGGATATCCGCTCCTCGGTCCTCTGCAGGCCACCATGTACCGATGGCGTGTCTCCTGCAAGTCTACAGCAGCCTGGGATGTTCAGGAAGTGTAATCCACATGAACCTCACACAGCCCCATTGGAGGCCCCGCTGTCCTCTGATCTTATCACATCGGAATTTTTGCTTGTTACGTTGTGATAATCACTTGTGAAGTCTGAAGTCACTGCAGAGCTTGCCACAGATGCCAATATACGAACAATAAACTAAGATGGCGGGCGTCTCTGAAAATAAGATGCACTGCATGTTTTACTGCAGCCAATGGGAGAGCATGTCAGATGTCTGCGGACATCACACAGGTCGCTTGCCCAATCCCTGTCCTGTCCGTGTAGCGAACAGGGAAGTGTGTCTGTGAAGCGGACACAGATATCACACATTTTTTTCACTTACATTTTTGTCTTCTTTAAAAAAACTACTGGACGGATTTACACCAAATTAAAAAAAGCACGCTTTCGGGGCCAAGCCGCCCCTCCAGCTGCACATGTGGTGTAAATCTGTCAAGCGGTTTGGTCTGTAGGCGTGAGCAGTTTTTTCCCATTATGTCTATGGGAAAAAAAAAGGTTTTGGGATCCCCCTATAACTTTGCTCCCTCTGGACCAAACCTCACCAAACCTTGCAAAAGAATTCAGAGTGGGCCATATACTTTGTTTGCAAAGTTTGGTGAGGATTCGTCCAGGCGGAGCGAAGTTATAAGCTGCCTAAAAGTGCTCTTCCTATGGAAACAGCAACTTAACCATAACTACACGGCCACTACTGTGGCCATGTAATATGCGTTTGTGGGTTAAAGATGCTCCATAGTATGGTGAAGATACTGATAGCTATGTAATTCAAAGCACATTTTAAAGTAAAGACAAGTACTATACTAAGTGCACATTTGGATTTCCTAGGCCTGTTTCCCCAGTTGGATGAGCAATTCATGCGTTTACCTCTGTTCAACACCATGTAACTGGCCAATCTCCTAATACATATCGCCTGAAGAATGTCAATATGTAAATGATCACATCCCTGTCATTGCACAGCTTTGGAATGCTAATACTGATGTACAGTAAATTGCTTATAACAAAACATCTGTTCCTTGCTACGTTACAGCATTCTTGACACAAGCTGAGGAGATCATTGCAGGTGAGGTGTGGACTGACTTATCAGCAGACAAATGTCTTAGTCAGAAATTACTAAGCTTTGGTATCAAAAGGCCCTCACACAGAGTGTGGAAGCTATGAAGCTGCAGATCAGCTGACTAGTTTGCCTTTGTATGGATTTAGTATCAACACATTTTGGCTAAGACTTGGTCCTGTTATGCGCAGAAACCTGGTACTGAAGCCTATGACTGAAATTGAACTGTTAGCTGAAAGCATTCCTGATAGTACAGACATTTTGAAAACTAATTTAATTGCCAACTATTATCCAAATAGTTCTTTAGATTTGGAACGCTTTTACCTGTAGCAGAAAACGACTTATACCAAAATGTGGAAGCGAACAATGACATATGATGTTATAAAGTACAAGGATGCACTCGGCGCCTAGTGAAACATGACAAGCTATGTCTCATAAACCCCATGAAGCCGTCTTTCCAAACTGCAGAGAAAAAGAAACTATTTGACTTTTGCCGTTTGCAGTTATTCTTGCCATGGAGTGCAGAGAGTGATCTCCTTGGAAGTTTTTAAACTTTCCAAGAGTCATTTCTTACTAAAAAAAAAAAAAAAAAGTAAATATCACATACACAAAGCTTCAACAGTACTTGGAACTACTTCAAAAACAAATATTCCAACAAGAACATTTGGCAGCTAAATTGGCAAAGGACATCCCTGAGGGGGGGTCAAGAATCTGCTCAAAGGAGTGAAAATGTATTAGGAGATCCAGTTACTCAAACGATGTTGAGATCGCCATGGTAGAAGTAGAGAGTGTAATGGAACAAATAACACTGTCACATTAAGATGTGGAGATGTTAGTAAATAAGTTACATGAAGAGCAAAAGAAAGTTTTTGAGAAGGTACAAGATAGTTTTTTACACGGTCTTCAACATGATAAACGTGAACGTTCCTGCGTGAACTACAACCATTTATTGATGTATGTTAGCAGACAGGCTGGTACAAGATCATCTTTTTTAATTTGTGCATTGAGAGCAATGATACAACATTGTTCTGTGTTATATATTGTGGCTGCTGCCACAGGCTTAGTAGTATTCCATAGAGGTGGTGTTACTTTACAAAAGTTGTTAATGCAACCATTGGAGTATGATAATAAACTAGAATATCAGAAGCTTGCATCAAATGCAGCACATGGATCAGGGAGAACTGGTTAAGTATAACCTCTCAAAAGACAAGCACCAACTCTGAATATGAGCATTACTTATTTTTAATTATTTCAAACAAAATTGCATTCCACCCTTGTGGGTCAGCTCTTTTTAATAACACATGTTTCGGCTCAAGTTTCTTTTTCGAATCTGAGCATTAATTAGCATCTGATTCAATGAATCATCATTGAACATCATGATATGACAGAATGAAGGGTTTGTGGTAGGGAGGATTTTGAGGGTTTGGAACAAAACAGGAAAAAATTAATAATACATAAAATTAGAAACACATATATAAAAGAGAACAAAATAAAACTAAAAATACAAAAAATATATATTTTCCTTATTAGTGTATCTTATGTACTAGACATTTTTTATGCCTTTGTCATCATCTGTTAAACTTGTGTTTCCAACCATTGGTTTACTGTAATCACAGATAACATCACATGGGTCTAATAATAAACATATGTGTGTTGCATAACAGGTCTGAATAATATCTTACCATCCTGGTAGTTCATTCTCATTTGATTTGCTCCATGTTAATGGGATAATCCCACCTGTAATAAATTACAAAATCACATCGCTCATGTCCTTCTTACACTTATTACACTTGCACATGCTTCCCATATAAAGCAAGGTTCATTGTAGTCATGTAATCTGCCCCATATAATTGGATTATTCTCATCTGCTTTAAAATAATAAAACATATTTCCAAAATGCTCCTTATTGGATTTGAATCATCTCTCATTCAGTTTCCTTGTGCTTCCCATAAAAAGCATGGCAAATCTATCAAATTGTCCTCGTTATCCTCTTTATGCTTGCATTCATATAGTCCACCCATGTGTTTTGATTAATCGCATCTGCCCTAAGATAGCAATGTCTCCTCCTTAACACCTAGATCCACACTCCTTCCACGCCCCATCTAACCAGGCAGGGCTTTCTCCGCACCTACGTTTCCTCCCCTGGGTGCTTGTGGATCCCTTGTTACCAAATGTCCTGTCCGCCCCTGTTGTATTTATCCCTTGTGATCCGCTTCCCTCGCTGTGTACATCCCCACTGTGACTTGTAATGTGCTATGTTGCTTCCAGAACCTATGTCTGCACTCAATACATAACCTACAAATAATACTCGTTATGCAGGTTTTGACACCTCTTACTGGGCTAAGCGTGAACAACAAACCAGCGCAGGAAGATAGAAGATCGCTGACGGGTCCAAAGGATGTGGAAAAAGATAATTCACATAGACAGGAACTTAAAGCAAGTAATGCCAAAAACAAAAGGCAACCAGGACTCGTCTTGGAACAAATTCTCTATTATGAAGATGGATTGATTCTTAAGAGAGCTAATGTAATAAGACTTTTACATCGTATACCGGCATTAAGATGAATTACCACGGATGACCTCGCCATAGTGGAATTTGTCGAGGACTGTACAGACAAGGTGATTTTACATACAATGTCAGATTTGGTGAGACAATTGCTTTTGGATGAAGTACCTCAGTTAAGACCAAAGGGCTTTGATCTCCAAGAAAGTGTCAAAACATTAAAACCACAAGAACAAGAAAGAAAATACTTACCGAGACAGAACACCAAAACAGGTAAAGAACCTAGACACTTTAGGAGACACAGAGTGACATCAGGAAAAAGCGACAACCAGAGCAGCCGAAGTCCAAATAATAGAAATAAAAGACAAGGTGAAGAAAACAAAGCGGCGAGATGTAAATGGTTCAAAAACCTTATTGACGACAAAACGAACATCCAATAACATAAAAAAGTAGAAAGTGTGTGCTCATGGAGCCTCGGAAGTTGGAGACAAGAGGCTTCAACCACCTTTTTACTACAGGAGAATTGCAAAGGGAGAATTTAAAAGTGCTGTGTTTACAAGAAACGTGGTTGCTGCAACCCCCTACATTGGAAGGATATGTGCTACTACTAAATCCAGCCGTAAACGGCCTAAGAGGATGACCTATGTCAGGCCTCCTAGTAGCTATTAATAATGATTTAAATTGGAAAGTGCTGGAGACACTGAATTTAAATCCATTTATCCAGATGGTGGTGATGCAGTTAGATAAAGAGGCCGCAAGAGTACTGATCCTGATCAACATATGTTGGAACCCAGCAAATACCTTACATGAAACTCTCCCTGAGGAAATAGCAGAACTGTTGGATGAGCGGAGAGAGAAATGGACAGATCCGTTCTACATACTTGTTGGGGACTTAATTGTACCTGTGTGAATAAAGACAATCAGGCAATAGAGCACGACGTAGCAAGTGCCACACCAAAGGAAAAAAGAGGAGTAAGGTGGAACAAAACGTTGCAATCAAGAGACTGTGTCATACTAATGGAAAGGTGGAAGGTGATGTGCCAGCCCAACCGACTTGGAAGGGGGTGCAAACAGTAGAGACTTTGGACTAGATTTGTATCTCAAATAATCTGTCAGAGAACATCCAAACATTGGAAGTAATAACAATGACAGAAAGTGATCATAACTTGATGAAACGTACATGCAAAAACATCTGCAACAATAAGATCAGTGTTTACAATCAAGATATTGTGACAGTCCAACGAGGGACGAAACTAAGGATCCGACCAGATTAAATCAAAGGGTTAAACCTGAAATTAAAAGGTTTGATTTCTCTGCTTGAAAACCAACAAGAAACACAAAGGATTGATTATAAAACACTCTTTAGAGCCTTCGTTACAGAAGGGAAAAATGGGAATAACCAACCAACAAAGACGTACCGCTATCTATATGATAGCATGGTATGGAAAAGGAAAAAAGATGTAAGGAGAAACATTAGGCGACTAAAGAAGAACAAGTCCAGCAATACCAGCAAGGAGATACACAAGTTAAAACAGGGCTATCATAACTGGCTACACTTACATAAAAAGACCTTGCTAAACCAAGACGCAGAGAGTATGCTAGAAAAAATAAGATCTAAAAATACCGCTGAAATCTGGGCTATCATTAATGAAATAGAAGCACCCCAGGAGACAACCTTATCGAATCTCATAAGTGCCACCACATGGTGTGAATTCTACACACAGCAACAAGGAAAAAACCACGTACCATCAAAGCGAAAGCTATTGACAAGAAGGGGAGATGAAGAAATAGATATCAATATTGAGGCAATCGAAAACATTCTAAGGAAACTAAAAAACTCAAGAGCCCCTGGCCCAAATGGGTTGACGAATGTTATATTAAAAAGCAACATAACTGAGTGGGCAAAGTTTCTGCACTACTTGTTTAAGTACATTTTACATACTGAAAAAAGTACAGCGGTAGTGGTACCCATCTTTAAAAAGGGACTTAGAACATCGGCGGACAACTATAGACCGATTGCACTTTTGAATGTCGTAGGGAAAGTCTTTGCATCAACATTGTTGAAAGCCATGGCGACTTGGGCACAACAAAGTGGTCGAAAAGACCCTTGGCAGTCCAGTTTTGTGAGAGGGAGAGGCACTGCACTTAACATCTTCTTGATTAACCTGATGAAAGTGAGAATATCAAGGAACAAACCCAGGAAACTTATATAGCCTTTATTGATCTGTCAAAAGCCTTCGACACAATAAAAAGAGCTAAGCTGTCGGAGAAACTGGACACATGGGAATGTCCGCAGCTTCTGCTGGAGAATATCAAAGATTTGTACACAGACACAAGCATTAGAGTTAGGCTGGACAAAATAGGGACATTGTCAGACCAAATTTCAATAAAAACGGTCTAAAACAAGGATGCCCATTGGCGCCGGAACTCTATAATCTGTACACATCAGACATCGAGGAAGCCTTTGACCTTATACGTTGCTTTCCACCAATAGGGACACTGCTATATGCAGATGACATCGTCCTGTCGGAATTGAAACAATGTTATGCCTCCTATCGCAACAATTGTATGTGAATTGGCCTACGCCAAGTTGTCTAAATATCATATGCGAACAAACTCCATGGCAACGTCTTGACCTTAGAGAAAGTAATGTAAACCGCCATCTTGGATTAAGCCGCCATTTTAGGTTCTCTTGTTATATGGAAGTCACCCTGAACATCAAAATGGAGGCCGAATGACATTCTGAGTAAAACTCTGGCCGTTGTGACCTCCGTACACACGAATTATTAATATGCCTACAGGCCACTTGTCGGGGTCGCGAACTGAGATCTTGTCCTACTGTTGACCTATGTGTAAATGTACAACTATATCAGCGGAACTAATCAAAATGCATATATTATAGGATTGACCTGGCAAGGAACCCATAGGCCCGACTCCTAGAATGGTTAACCCGCGAGGGGGTTGGCCAAGGGCTGGATAAAGAGTATAAAAAGCCCAAATATTCCAAAGTACGGTCTCTCTTACTAATGCATCGAACCTTCGTTGAAGTTCGTTACGTTACTCTGAGAGCCGAATAGCTATCCATTTGTCAATTGACTTTGGTAATTGTTGTAGCTTTTGAATAAAGCACTTGTATTTTCTTTGTAACCTGTGTTGGTGTGTTTCTTTCTGAGCTTCCCGGCCTCATATTATTTTTCTGTTTCAACAGTTGGCGCCCGAATAGGGACCCTCAAGATTGATGACGGATCTTTGAAGGTTGACGCAGACTATCGAGCCGGGATCGGACGGTGTGATACTGCGGGCCCGACCGAACGAGACGCGATACCTCGGCAGCACTGCACGATCCGATCCTTGGACGATAGTCGTGTGGTCTGACACGGCATCTTGACGAGGGTCCATTTTTGAGGCAGGCAGATTTGTCGAAACCACCAAACACAAGGTAAAATTCGTTAGGTAAGTTCTTTGGTAAACCGTACGGTCCTCCTTAGGTTTGGTCAGGTGCAGTCGTGACCCGGCTCCTAATTTAACCCTGACAATTTGAATTTGGCGTATTGTATCTGCAGACACAATTATTGACCGGGTAACACCAATTTTCTGTGAAATGCTTGGGAAATTGTCTAGCTGCTTTAGGGCTCTGTTCCGCAGCGATCGACAATCTTTGGAATTTAGCCGCCCGGCACCACAGGAGGGGTCACCGGCATGTACTATGTACTGTAAGTATGGCATTGGAAGTATAGTATTTAATGATATTTGGCACAGACAAACCAGACATGCCTCCGAATTTCAGTGGCCAATCAATGGTAGTTTGAGATCCCCCGTATTGAATACCTAGAATCGGTCTTGCTAAAAAAGAAGGCCAGACCTGCAGCGTTTGATGTTTTTCAGAATTGGAAAAAAGAAGGGTTGCAGCAGCTTAAAAGTAGGGATAAACATGCACGCCGTCATAAAACAAATGCCGAAAAGGCGTTGTTATATGATAAGGAAAAACATTCAGAGTCAGTCAAAAAGATGGATAGGGCTTTCTCCCGAGGTATCTAGAAAATGTATCCCTCTAAAAATGTCCATGTTTCGGAAGAATTTATTGAAAAATTGTTAAACGAACGCAGACCTGGTGCCTCCGCGCCACCTCCATATGATCCTCTCCCGGGTGCTCTGCCCATTCCTGCTGTTATTCCTGTTCCCCTTGTGCAACCTATTGTTCCTATTCCTTTAGTTGTTGTTGGGAATCCTGCTATTCCTTTGTTGCTGTTTCCAATGTCTACCTAGTATATGTGCAATGCTAGGGGGATGTTGTGCTCAAGCGGTGAGCACAGTAGGGCACAAAATGTATGCCCCAGACACAGCATCTAAAGAGTTTGTGTTACAAGAAGTTCTGATGAACGACCTAATGGCTATGACATTACAGATAATGATTCAGGATGTATGGATGACAATGCATGGAGTTATTTACAAAGATATTAGAAATGATATTAGCACTTGGCATAGGCCAAAAGGAGGGTTTGTCGGAATTGAAACAATGTTATGCCTCCTATCGCAACAATTGTATGTGAATTGGCCTACGCCAAGTTGTCTAAACATCATATGCGAACAAACTCCACGGCAACGTCTTGACCTTAGAGAAAGTAATGTAAACTGCCATCTTGGATTAAGCAGCCATTTTAGGTTCTCTTGTTATATGGAAGTCACCCTTAACATCAAAATGGAGGCCGAATGACATTCTGAGTAAAACTCTGGCCGTTGTGACCTCCATACACACGAATAATTAATATGCCTGCAGGCCACTTGTCGGGGGTCGCGAACTGAGACTTTGTCCTACTGTTGACCTATGTGTAAATGTACAACTATATCAGCGAAACTAATCAAAATGCATATATTATAGGATTGACCTGGCAAGGAACCCATAGGCCTGACTCCTAGAATGGTTAACCCGCGAGGGGGTTGGCCAAGGGCTGGATAAAGAGTATAAAAAGCCCAAGTATTCCAATGTACGGTCTCTCTTACTAATGCATCAAACCTTCGTTGAAGTTCGTTAGGTTACTCTGAGAGCCGAATAGCTATCCGTTTGTCAATTGACTTTGGTAACTGTTGTAGCTTTTGAATAAAGCACTTGTATGTTCTTTGTAACCTGTGTTGGTGTGTTTCTTTCTGGGCTTCCCGGCCTCATTTTTCTGTTTCCACAGTCCTGATGGACCAGACGCAAATAGGTCTGCAACAACAGTTGACAGCTCTGCAGTTGTATGTGGACGCAAACGATTTGGTAATTAATCCAGAAAAATCAAGGATCATAAAGTTTTGCCCAGGAGGGAGAAAAAACAGATCAAGACTTGGTCATTGAAAGGAAAAAAAATCCTGGAAGTTGACTCTTTCATATACTTGGGAGTTTGTATTAACAACATAAAAAGTGAAGCACCAAGAATTGAGGGGCTAAAACGAAAAGCAGACAATCTGGCTTCTTAAGGGAAAATTCTACTTAGAAGATATTGTAGATTTACCTTAACACTGTTGGTAAACTTCTACAGGATGAAAGTAGTTCCTACATTAGTATATCGAGTAGAATCACCAATCCCTTTATCAACTCAAACATGGACAATCTTGGAGGGCCGTTTTTGGCGGAAGGTATTACAACTTCCCAAATTGGTTCCAATAGAGCTGATAAGGAGAGAGTTGGCCATAACCTCATTGAAAGCCATAGTGGACTGGAAAATGCTGAGCTTTTATCGTAAATGTCTGGAGGAAAACATAACTGGAGGTTTCAGTGTGTTGAACAAAGCTTTAAAAGACCGAGCGGACGTAATCCTATTGGAATGGCAAGGATCGTGCCAAGTAATCCTAGCAAACCTAAATAAATCAGAGGACGATCTACTGAACAACCCGGACAAAACGAAGAAAAAATTATACATGGCAGACTGGTTAGAAATTCAGCAACATAATTGGAAATATAAAGGCTACGAAGATTTTTGGTCACAGCCACGAAAACTGAACCAGATACCGAGTTACTTGACTTTTTTCCCGAACTGGTACCTTTGATCCCTTTTTCTGAGATTCAGACTGAATATCTTGCCAACAGGTGAAATACTGCAAAGAAGGAATCTCATTAACAGAGACTTTGGGTGTAGAATGTGACACATTCCAGGAGAGAAAGAAACTTTGAAACATCTTATATTAAACTGCTCTGGATTAAGGAAAGTTTGCGAACAGTGCTTGGGGGATAGTTTGAGAAGCTAGTCACTAGAAGTGTGGATGATTGGTGGAGGATCTTTGTTGAAGGAGAAGAAATGAAGATTTACATAGCGCTCATAAAACTGGTGATTTTAATATTCAAGAAACTGGAGGGTAACATTTGTGACGATGCTTAGGTTGAAAACAGTGGGACGCCCAACGACAACCACCACATGTATATTAGCAACATTGGGATGACTAGACAGCATATGATCATTATGGAAGATGGATCTGATGAATGGGTTGGTAAATGAAGGGGTAAATAGGTTAAAGGTTCATAATTTGAAAACCATATAATCTGTTTGAATAATAACTAAATTATTGGACTAATTGAAAAGAATATGTAGAGATGAAACAGAGTATACTTATAAAGTCTTAAAGACTTCTTCATCAGATGACGGAGTATGAAATCATTTCACATTTCACATCTGACAAAGAAGTCTATGGACTTTGTAAGCATCTCATGTGATTGTATAACTGCACTAACACAGCGTATAACTTTTTTCTTTGCGAACAAGAAGAAGAAGAAGAAGAGTGTAACTGGAATCAAAATGTAACAATTGAACTAAAAAGCTTGGTGAAAAAACACAGATCATTTCTTACTTTAGATACATTGTATGGTAATGGTATCTATCTTGTAATAGCAGTACTCTTAGGAAACAGACATAATTTACATCAAATCATTTTTTTAATCTCTACCGTGATAACGAGATGGATTTAAAGTGCTCAAATTTGTTTTGTTTTTTCAAAAAAAGTGTCCATAATTCACCTATCTGCCTTTTTGATTTACACATCACACTTTCATCCAATTAATCTGAAAAAGGGGTCAAGGAAGCTAAATGCCTTAAATAAACCCATGTAATGCACTGGATACAGTGCTTCACTGCCACGGTTCCCTGGCAACCCGAGGGAGGACATGGAGGGCAAATTAGTGGAAATAATTATAAATAATAATGGCGAGAACCCGAGCCGTAACAGGTGGTATGGTGGTAAGGGTCCAGGGCCCAACTTATTAGGGCCAAGTAAAATGAGTTCCTAGGTGCTAATGGCTTTTCATCTTTTTTTTTTTTAAAGGAACTTAACTTGCGGTCGGGTGCCATACTTTCCAAGTCCGTTTTCTATGTTGATAGCCATCACGTCATCAACAAGGAAACATAGTTGTGAAACTAGTGCAGTGCTGTTTCGAACTGCACAGTAAGTTCCTTTTTTTTAAAGAAAATAATCACTCCCGCAGGTGCTAAAGGCAAACTGAAAATAAAAATGCATCAGGTAGACACGGTTCAGAGAACTAAAGAAAGTTAAGCGTTTTTTAAGGGGCTGCTACAAGCAAAGTGAAAATATATTTTTTTTAAAAACACTTACCTGGATTAGGAGTGATACAGATGCGGGTCGAGGACAGAAGACAGGTAAGCTTTTGTAAAAATAGCACTTCGCCTTTAGCACCCGTGAGTAATTACTCACGGGTGCTAAAGGTGATATGGGTTCTAAGGTGGGAGGGAGCAAGAGAGGCGAGGGGTCCGTAGCCGGGGGAGATTTCGGAATGCGAATTAATACCCGAGAATCGAGCACAAGGACGAGCTCCCTGACTGGCCAGCGCCTCCGCCTAGGGTGCTGAATGCAGATATATGCAGGAACGCCTCATTCATTTGTTCAGATGGATACAGGAAACCTCGTGTGTTGCTTCTCTGCACAGCTATGTAGATTAAACCAATACCTGTCTCCACGCAGGAGCTATGCCCCCGTATCATTTCAAAGACATGAATAAAAATATAGGCCTCACAAATGTGTAAGTCTCATTAAATGTGATATTCATTAGTTGGTAGATAACATTAAAAATAATTGAGAATTTTACATCTTTTTGGAATTTCCACCAATCAACACATAATTTAAGATCGGTTTCATATTTAGAAGTCCCATGAATACTAATAAAAAGAGGAAACGATCAAAATTAAGTACACGCTGTTTCAATCAACGCATAGCTTTGTTAATTACCATACTTTTCCTCAAGTCCATCTGCTTTTAAGGTTTCACAGAATCTGCTCCAGATGTTCTGGAAAAAATAATAAGCTGGTTGCCATGTAAATATAGCATGTTTAAGTGTGTTTTTATGGCGCAGCCTTTCAATGCATGCCTGCTGTTGCCTGTATCGATAGCGGTTTACGTGCTGGACTGGTAACTTTGTTAAAGGACCCATTAGAGACGATTTCTGCCTGCCGATCTTTTAGGGGGTTTAATTGCTCTCAGCGGGATAATACCCTTAAGAAAGGGGCACAGGATGTACAATAGAGTCCTGGGAGATTGTGCGCCTACCTACTCTACACACGATTGCCTTCACGCACATACCAGTACGGAAGACGTGATGATACCAACCTCACAGGAACTAGGCGATTCATTTATCCCCAGTGACAGGTGCAACTGATTAGTAGAAGTAAACATGTTCGGTTATCTAGCAGATGCTGCAAATTAGACCTTAGTATCAAGCACAAGCCCACATTAAGACGTTTAAATCATAGGCATAACGGGATTACCTGGGTTTGCCATAAACATATTAGGAATTTGCATTTCTAGAACATATGCTTCGCAACATTCGCTAAGAAAAATAAACCATCACTACTGCGTGCAGTGTGACGGGAGGTTAGGTAAAGGAAAGCAAGTACTGATATGGGGTGGCGGAAGTCGGAACGGCGCACTGTAGGATGCCGGGAGTGTGAGGTATAAAAAGGCTGGATATAGGGTGGGGAATTGAGGTCAAGTGGAACCAGGGTGGGACAGCCAGAGTAACATGTGTTTACTTACTTGGCAGTGTTAAAAAAAAAGTATGATGGGCAAACAATGTCTGCAACATAATGACAGTGAGACAAGCAACTAAATGCGTGCAAGATCGCAATATCACACTGCCAGGAAGTGTTAGAAAGCCTCTGGCAACAAAGGACAAGTGTAGACTCCGGAAAGCATGAAGAGTGATTGCCATAATCATGATGTCTGTTTAATGCGAAAATCCCTAGACCTGAATGTCTGACGGCGGTCAGATATGAGGTCATGTTGAGTATGCACTGTGCTATTTTGTTATGGTCCTAGCACCCGAGCTGGCCATGTATCAGTGTTTTGTGTTGGTCTTTCTCGGCCTGGGCTGAAAAAGACAGGTTGCCATTGTCTTGTTTTGTTTCAATCCACTTTATTTTCTCCCAGGACTGTAAGGGGCGTTGTGGCTTCATGTATATCTATCTGCATGAGATTGATATAGCATGAACGGAGCCTGGAAGTAATGGAACACTCTCTGGGTATGTTGGGAATACAGTTATATGGACAGGGAGAGCGGGGAGGGGAGGGGGAATGATATGCTTTCAGGGGGTCAATGGTTGGCAGGGTGCTTCTCGGAGATCAGAGCTTTCGGGGCTAATCTGAAGTGCATCTGTTCACTCCACTCCTGAAGTGGTGCCTTGACCTCACAGGAGAATATGATGTCCAATCTCATAATAGTAAAGGTGATATGTGCAGAGCTATGCATGGAATTGGTTGGTGGTTAGTAATGCTGCTGCCAGGGAGGTCATTTCACCAAAATGCCAGAGGTAGCGGAAGTAACAACACATGACCCCTGACCTCTGATGACACCACAACACCACAGGAAGTGATGTCATTTGACCCCACCCCGAAGTAGCATTACAGGATGCGATGGAACACGACTGTTTACCCCTTGACAAAACAGTATGTGGCATCACATAGCATTGTTTCTAAGAACATTATGAAAAATATGGTTACAATATCACTGTAACGTGATATACATTTAATACAAAAATGGATAACCATGTGATATCAGCAGAAAAAAACATGCTATAACTGCAACTTGCGAAAAGCAAAATACATAGTCCAAAATGGATGCTTATTCTACTCTTGATGCTTTTTGCAGGATTTTGGCTGCATTGTGAATGTGAGGTGTTTAAGAACAGACTAAATTAGTGACTCACCCACTTAAGTGTGCCTGAAATAAACCTTTAATGAGTCTAGCAATTATTGTATAGAATTCCAGAGAGACACATTATTTGTTATTCCTATTCTTTCTTATTTAGGGTCACTATTCAAAGTTTTACACTTGTTAAACCCCTTGTTTTTTAAGGAGTTTTTGTTAAAGAAGCCTGAACAAGAAAGCGAGCCACTCTAGAAAAAAAGAGCGACATGGCATTGGCCACAGCCCAGGAGAAAGTGTTTTTTTTTTCTTTTTGTTTTTTTTAGGGGTAGCAAGGGGGTTGACAGGGGCAGCAAGCGAGACCTCAGGGGTCGCAAGTGTGACCCCTGGCAACCCCTAAATGAAGTCGCTGGATGCTGCTTAGACACATGCTATATATTTAGCTGGATTTTGCTGCTCCCAACAAAGCGGTCTCTGTGTGCAATGCTCTGTTTTTGTCAGGCAATTCCACTTGTCCTGAGCATTCACAAATTATGTTTCCACTCTGAGGCTGCCGAGCATGGCAGCTGCCATTCTCACATGGTGCGTACCACTAACATTTTGTTCAGCAATGGATTGTATGGCCCCTGTGCAAGTACTCTTCACAAAACTTTCTGGGCGGTTGCACTGACAGGTGTGCAGAGTTGCAGAGTCAGACTGGGGCATTACATTGTCTCTGGCACCGATGAAAAAGTGGCCCACAGTTACAAATGACAATTCTTTCGTTTTGTAACAGACTGTTTGCGTAGTATGCAAGGGGGTGATAAAATGTGATGCAAATTGTTCATTTTAAAGAATATGTATTTAGTAACACTGGTCCAAACTACTAGCCACATGGTGAAGAAAAAAAACGGGCCGAGACTAGCATTTTGTGTTTTTGGGTGGTGCATTGCCCTATTGACCTATAGGTCAGTCCGAGCCTGCTGAGTGACCCCTTGTTCTGTGGGGCTTTCCTGGGATAATGTGTGCTGCTGTTAAATGCTGTGTCATTGTCATGCTTATTTATATATGGAATTCTCATGTTAAAGTGGTTTTGCACTCCATTATGTTCAGCACTAACCTATGCAATTCTGTACCGCACATTTCTCAGATACTTGCCAACCCTCTGTTACCAAAAAGATGTAGGATTTTTCAAGTTTCAAAAATAATGATTCGCAGGACAATGACATCGCAGGAAAATACAACACATACATTGTTGGCACCATTGAAGCATTCTAAAATACACAGCCCATCAAACAGCACAGTATGGAATGGAAAGATGTTCAAATGTTAAAAATGTATAATTCTGAATGGTAAGTTAACACCAAATTCAATTACTTAACGTCACAGAAGGTAATCACACAGAGCTGGTAGGTAACATTTGCCACTGCTCTGTAGCAGCAGCCTGGGCAATACATATGTATGTATTCCTGCAGTGGAAGTTGAACACTGAATGACATGGATACTGATACCCCCCTTCAGTCTGATAGGCAGATGCTGTGTGATGGTGTTGCTTTCTGCCACTTTCCTTCACTGGTGGTCAGGGACGTCATTTAGGGTTCTCCAGAGGTCGCAACTGTGACCTCTGAGGTCTCCCTTGCAACCTCGAAGAAAAAAAAACAAAAAGAAAAACGTTTATTTTTGTAATTTCTTTTTTTTTTAATGCAAGCTCCTGGACTGTGGCCAGCACCATATTGCTCTTTACTTCTGGAGTGGCTGGCTTTCTTGTTCAGGCCCCAAAACGAAGAAAAATAAGAACAAGAGTGCCACGAGTCTAACATTATTAGCACTGACCCTAAATAAGAAAGAATAGGAATACCAAATATAGTGTCTTTCTGGAATTCTATACAATAATTGCTCATTAAAGGTTTATTTCAGGCACACTTCAGGCGGTGAGTCACTGATTTAGTCTGTTCTTAAACGCCTCAACCCAGCCTTTCATCCTTCTAAGGTCGATTAAATGAGTAACAACACAGGTTTTGTGATATTGGGTGTATATTTTTTCTATATAAAGTGCTTAAGCGTAAATTGCTGTATAATAACACATCATTATCATTTGGTCATGGGCGTCTGCTTGCATTCACAGTAATTTGGTAATATGGGCCTATACACACTGATCTTAATGATACATATGGCGGTCCATTCTTATATGAAATGTACATCACATTATAGTGATATCGTAACCATATTTTTCGTAGTGTACAATGCTATATTATGCCACTTCCTGTTTTGTCAATGGGTGAAAGTTTGTGTTCCATCACTTCCCGCTATATCACTTCGGGGTGGGGTCGAATGACATCTTTTCCTGTGATGTCATCCGGGGTCAAGGGTCGTGTGATGTCACTTCCGCTACCCCTGGCATTTTGGTGAAATGATATCCCTGCTGGTGGTTTACCTAAGGGTTGTACCAGCAAGAGTGCAGGACAGAGTCACAAAGCTGTTAGGTCAGTGGGTTGGTCTGAGCCCAATCAAAGTAATAACCTACCAGCCCACTGTACAGACAGACTAATTAATGTGTTGCAGCTTTGACCTGCAACATGCCTTGGAGTCACATAAATTACGTGCCACTGTAAAAAGCAGTAGGATCTGTCACCCAAATCTGTAGGTGGTAGGACTGCTTGCAAATCAGTAGCGTCCTGCCTGAATCTGTAGTGTTGGCAAGTATGTCTTCAGAACACATTTAAAGTGTAAATGTCTGTCAGCCTAGTGTGACCTCACAAGCATATCACATTTACCTTCAGTAACATCTCTTTTAATACGTGGATCAGATAGCAGGATGGCATTAGCTATAATTTCACATCCCTCTGAGAACATGAACTTGTATTATAACCACTGAGCGCGAGGCAATTGACCATTGACGTCTCATTAGCATGAATACCGCCATTGATGTTCTACAGTTTGTTTTTCGCTGCATTTAATGCAGCTGGTTTTGAAATTATTTTGATTTAGTGTAGTTGTTGGAATGCACTGATGTTCGCGGAAAAAAAGTAAATGTCAACACATTGTCAACTTATAATCAAGTCATTGAGAAAGAAGTCAAGCGGAGGCAGGCTCCTTCTAGCGGCAATGCCCTTGATGTATTCAGAGCTCTCAGCTCACTTCATCATAAATTATTGCTGCTGAACTTTGAATATGTAACAAGTAAATGTTTTTAAGTGGTCTGTCAATTAAATTCTTCTATTTTTTTTTATAGTTAAGCAAAAGCATATCAACTGGGTGTCATGCATAGGCGAGTGTTAACATCATTTTTAACTAGATTGGGTAGTGTGGAGTCATTTTAGCTTCTTAAAAGTGTTATTGATTTCATATCAGTCAATTCATTTGTTTATAGCTCGGCCTATATTGTTTTTAATGTTGCATACCATTTTGATATAGTTAGCTTTTTGCAAACTTACAGGGATCTAGAAGCCCTCTGTCCATCAACATACATTACCACCAGGAAACATGAGGGGATCTGCAAATCAAAACATGCATCACATCGTCCATCCTTGGCAAATTCTCTCTTGCAAATAGAAGCACGCTAGTTGTAACCTGTGAGCAGAATGCACATCTACACGTTAAAAACGTATTGTTGTACATGCACTTCCAAATGTGTACATTTTATTTTCTTTATAAAAGCTAGCGAAATGAAATAAACCCCTCTCTCCCATACAAAGAACAATTCAATTTCAGCCGCGAGAGGAACCGACCAAATGTTTGCCTCAAAGCTAGCAAAACATAAATAATAGGTTCAAAAGGTCACATGCTTTCACGATTTATTGATATTTTATTTTTGTAATGTAGGCTTCAGGTAGAGCAGTGTGACTTGACAGAAAGTATTCACCGTAAAAGCTACAACTGGGCAAAGTCTGTGGCTTTTTAAATTCAAAAACAAAATGTGTACTGGTAATACTGAGAATGGCAAAACTGTTTGGGCCCTATTTATAGAATCCAGCGCAGAAGTAGCCCAAGTGCCGTGCGCCAAGTAGGAGCAAACCAGCAATTGTGCTGCATGCGTATTCATGGATATTCCAAGACATCAGTAGCCGTGGTGCAATGCACATAAAGCAGCGCCAGTAACGCCCCCAAAATGCCCCTGTGTGCAGGAAAAAGCCATTTAAATGGCTACTACGGCGCAAGGCCCCACGCCATCCGTGTGACAGCACACAGCCCCCCAATGTAATTGCGGGAAAAATCATTGCGTACCCCACTCGAAACAGCCAAATCGTGTGTAAAGGCCCACGCATACCCCATCCGGACCCCATCGAAACCACATACCCTGCTCGAAATAGCGTAATCGTGTGGAAAGGGCCACACATACCATGTCAGCACCCATTCGAAATCGCATACCCCACTCGCAACACCTGAATTGCGTGGAAAGGGCTGTACGTTCACCATCCACACCCCAGCGAAATCACATACCCCACCCGCAACAGTCAAATTGCGTGGAAAGGGCCTTGTGTACCCCTTCCGCACCCCAGCTTAATCGCATACCATGCTCGCAACAGCCAAATCGCATGGAAAGGCCCGAGCGTACCCCGTCCGCACCCCAGCGAAATCACATACCCTGCTCACAACAGCCAAATTGCGTGTAAAGGTGTTAGGGAGAAATGGCACCAAAGTGCTCAATTCCCTCTACCTTACAGCCCCCCAACTCTTTTGAATAATTTGGGACTTTGAACTTTTTATTTTCAATGTGTTTTACTTTTGTGTACTTTGGATATGGAGTTTTAAACAACTCCATAGGCTTCATCTTTTTCTTGTGTGTCACGCAGCCCCTTCGGTGGGACCCCCCTGCAGGCAGACCACATGGAACCATGCCCCACAGGCAGCCCAAACCACATGGGAACCCCCTCACCCATCACCATACCCCGCAGGCAGCCACATGGGACCATACCCTGCAGGCAGCCCACATGGGACCATATCCCACAGGCAGCCCACACCACATGCGACCCCCCCATTACCCGTCACCATACCCCGCAGGCAGCCCGCATTTGACCATACCCCGCAAGCAGCCCACACCACATGGTAACCACCTCACCCGTCACCATACCCTGCAGGCAGCCCACATGGGACGATACCCTGCAGGAATCCCACATGGGACCATACCCTGCAGGCAACCCACACCACATGGGACCCCCATCCCCGTCATCATCCATCACCATACCCTACAGAGAGCCCACATGGGACCATACCCCACAGGCAGCCCACACTACATGGAACCCCCATCACCTGTCTTCATACCCCACAGGCAGCCCACATGGGACCATACACCACAAGCAGCCCACATGGGACCATTCCCCGCAGGCAGCCCACATGGGAACGTAACCCGCTGGACCATACCCTGCAGGCAGCCCACATGGGACCATACCCCGCAGGCAGCCCACACCACATGGGATCCCCCCATCACCCGTCACCATATCCCGCAGGCAGCCCACATGGGACCATACCCTGCAGGCATCCCACATGGGTCCATACCCCGCAGGCAGCCCACACCACATGGGACCCCCATCACCATACCCCACAGGCAGCCCACATAGGACCATACCCAGCAGGCAGTCCACACCATATGGGACCCCACTCACCCTTCACCATACACCACAGGCAACCCAGATGGGACCATACCCCGCAGGCAGTCTGCATGGGGCCATAACCCGCAGGCAGCCCAGGCAGCCCCCACCACAAGCGACCCCCATCACCCATCATGATACCCCGCAGGCAGCCCACATGGGACCATCCCCAGCAGGCAGCCCACCACATGGGATCCCCCATCACCTGTGACCATAACCCGCAGGCGGCCCACACCATATGGGACCCCCCTGTACCTGTCACCAAACCCAGCGGGCAGCCCACATGGGACCATACCCTGCAGGCAGCCCACACCACATGGGACCCCCCATCACCCGTCACCATTCCCCACAGGCAGCCCACATGGGACCATACCCCGCATGCAGCCCACACCACATGGAATCCCCCATCACCCGTCACCATACCCCGCAGGCAGCCCACATGGGACCATACCCTGCAGGCAGCCCACACCACATGGGACCCCCATCACCATACCCCGTAGGCATCCCACATTGCACCATACACCACAAGCAGCCCACATGGGACCATTCCCCGCAGGCAGCCCACATGGGACCGTAACCCGCTGGACCATACCCTGCAGGCAGCTCACATGGGACCATACCCCGCAGGCAGCCCACACCACACCACATGGGATCCCCCCATCACCTGTCACCATACCCTGCAGGCATCCCACATGGGACCATACCCTGCAGGCATCCC
Organism: Ambystoma mexicanum; assembly: GCF_040938575.1. NCBI lineage: Eukaryota > Metazoa > Chordata > Amphibia > Caudata > Ambystomatidae > Ambystoma > Ambystoma mexicanum. The sequence continues at coordinate 1,168,180,696 of NC_090922.1, forward strand.
ACATGGGACTATACCCTGCAGGCAGCTCACACCACATGGGACCCCCATCACCATACCCCACAGGCAGCCCACGTGGGACCATACTGAGCAGGCAGTCCACACCACATTGGACCCCACTCACCCGTCACCATACCCCACAGGCAGCCCACATGGGACCATACCCCGCAGGCAGTATGCATGGGGCCATAACCCTCAGGCAGCCAAGGCAGCCCCCACCACATGGGACCCCCATCACCCATCATGATACCCCACAGGCAGCCCACATGGGACCATCCCCCGCAGGCAGTCCTCACCACATGGGATCCCCCATTACCTGTGACCATAACCCACAGCCAGCCCACACCATATGGGACCCCCCAGTACCCGTCACCATACCCAGCAGGCAGCCCACATGGGACCATACCCCACATGCAGTCCACACCACATGGAATCACCCGTCACCATACCCCGCAGGCAGCCCACATGGGACCATACCTTTACTTTTGTGTACTTTGGATATGGAGTTTTAAACAACTCCATAGGCTTCATCTTTTTCTTGTGTGTCACGCAGCCCCTTCGGTGCAGTGGCACACGGGTGTCTTTCAGACTCCCCAAGGTTTAAATACATTCTCTGGGACTGACTACTGTCTCCCAGAGCATGTACAGTTAAATTGACCTTACTAGTCTTTTTAAATTTAGAGACCTAGCACACACTATCTTCCTATAGAGTGCTGGAGGGGTTGCCTTGCATCCCCTGAGTCTAAACACTCATGTAACAGTGTACTCCGGTAAATTTATGTTCACCGTTTCTTTTAAGAAAGGTCCTTCTAGTGTCCAACTCGGCGTCCCAAACCAGGTGTGGTCCCTTTGTTCGTTGGCCTTTGGCGGGCTTCTGTGCTGAAGCCCTCCTCTGGCGCCTGAGTGTCTGGGGTGGACAGGATGTGAGGAAGGTGCCCGAAACTCCCTGAGCTTAGTCTCCTAGGAGACCTGAATGCACTATGGCATGATTGGCCGGGTGGCTGTCCGGCAAGGACAGCCACCCTGCTGTGTGAGTGACAGCCAGGCTGGAATGAATGGGGGAAAACTGTTTAAAAGCAGGCTTCTGCGACTTGTAAAGCAGAGTTGGCCACTGGAATGAGAGAAATGAAGACGAGCTAAAGGAAGACGATTGCTGCAACTCATGGTCTACCGGTGAAGCCCTGCTGCAGGTCCAAATCACCTGAAACTACATGGACAGAGAAGTCCTTCAAGGTTAACTTCTTCCCTTGAGCTTGGTGGGAACAACCAACTCGTAGGCCACCTGGACACCGTCCCCATCATGGTCGAATTTTCTGCAGAGTGCTGTGGAAAACCGGATAGCCAGTGGGAAGAATACATGTTCATGGTCTTTAAGGCACTCACACCTTAAACCTATGTTTTGCAAGCTTGTGGCCTCTTCCCTAGGCAGTGCAGGAACCTCCCGACGTCCTCCTTCCTGTCCCCATGACTGATGCTAAGGAACAGCGAGATCTGCAGGAACTGCCTGGAACAACTGCCTCAGCTACAGCTCTTCTTCACTTTAAAGGTACTGTGCAAATGCGGTCAGGAAATCTTTTCGGCCGTGGTGAAAGTTAGTGAAACTTTCCCAACTTGGAAGGCTTGTCCTTCCCTAAACCAACATCTAAATTTTTCCGTCTGACCAACAACTCTTAAAATCCGTGGCAAAGATTTAACTGTTTACTACCAGAACTGTGCTATCAAACACAAGACTCTGAACTATTGACTTTGGCCCAGGCCTATTGAATTGAATTGCTGGTTGTAGTGAACTGAAACTCTTTGCCCGCCTAGGAAAGCATTTATACCTTGATTTATTTTAACCTTGTCTTTTTACCCCTTTTAAAAGTAACTGAAGTGCCATTTTGCTCCCACTTCAGGAGAGCTGAACTTGTTCAGTAACTTATTGGTTGTGTATTTGTAGTATATTAGTATGATATTGAGCTGCTCTTGCTAGTGTACTGTTTTTCCAAATGATTGTGTAAATAAATGTATATTCTTTTACCAAGAAACCTTGAGTAAGTGGTTATTTGAATCACTGTGATTTTTGGTCCTTTGTGTAACCCCTTGTACTGCTCACTTTACTCTTGAGATAAGTCTGGCTGCTTAGCCACTGCTACCACAATACTGTACAGGCTTGTACCAAAGGTGAAATTGTGCTGACACTTGCAGTCTTAATTGCATGTAGTGGTCCCAAAGGGTACTGCATGTGATTCTGCCTAACAAAAGGCTGTGCATACCCCATCCGCACCCCAGCAAAATCGCATACCCCGCTCGCAACATCCAAATTGCGCGGAAAGACCTGCGCGTACCCCATCCGCAGCCCAGGTAAAGCGCGTACCCCCCCCTCGCAACAGCCAAATCACGTAGAAAGGCCCGTGCGTACCCTGCGATACACCCACAACTCCCCTGGAAGCAGACGTCTCTCCACGGGACAGCCAGACCCCAGCAGTGGACCAGTGGACCATACCCCGCAGGCAGCCCACATGGGACCATACCCTGCAGGCAGCCCACACCACATGGGATCCCCCTCACCCATCACCATACCCCGCAGGCAGCCCACACCACATGGGATCCCCCCATAACCCATCACCATACCTGCAGGCAGCCCACATGGGACCATAGCCCGAGAGCAGCCACATGGCACCATTCCCCACAGGCAGCCCACATGGGACCATACCCCGCAGGCAGCCCACATGGGACCATACCACACAGGCGGCCCACACCACATGTGACCCCCCCCTCACCCGTCACCATACCCCACAGGAAGCCCACATGGGACCATCCCCTGCAGGCAGCTCACATGGAACCATGCCCCACAGGCAGCCCAAACCACATGGGAACCCCCTCACCCATCACCATACCCCGCAGGCAGCCACATGGGACCATACCCTGCAGGCAGCCCACATGGGACCATATCCTACAGGCAGCCCACACCACATGCGACCCCCCCCATTACCCGTCACCATACCCCGCAGGCAGCCCGCATTTGACCATACCCCGCAAGCAGCCCACACCACATGGTAACCACCTCACCCGTCACCATACCCTGCAGGCAGCCCACATGGGACGATACCCTGCAGGAATCCCACATGGGACCATACCCTGCAGGCAACCCACACCACATGGGACCCCCATCCCCGTCATCATCCATCACCATACCCTACAGGGAGCCCACATGGGACCATACCCCGCAGGCAGCCCACACCACATGGAACCCCCATCACCTGTCTTCATACCTCACAGGCAGCCCACATGGGACCATACACCACAAGCAGCCCACATGGGACCATTCCTCGCAGGCAGCCCACATGGGAACGTAACCCGCTGGACCATACCCTGCAGGCAGCCCACATGGGACCATACCCCGGAGGCAGCCCACACCACATGGGATCCCCCATCACCCGTCACCATACCCCGCAGGCAGCCCACAAGGGACCATACCCTGCAGGCATCCCACATGGGTCCATACCCCGCAGGCAGCCCACACCACATGGGACCCCACTTCACCATACCCCACAGGCAGCCCACATAGGACCATACCCAGCAGGCAGTCCACACCACATGGGACCCCACTCACCCTTCACCATACACCACAGGCAGCCCAGATGGGAACATACCCCGCAGGCAGTCTGCATGGGGCCATAACCCGCAGGCAGCCCAGGCAGCCCCCACCACAAGCGACCCCCCCCCATCACCCATCATGATACCCCGCAGGCAGCCCACATGGGACCATCCCCCGCAGGCAGCCCACACCACATGGGATCCCCCATCACCTGTGACCATAACCCGCAGGCGGCCCACACCATATGGGACCCCCCTGTACCCGTCACCAAACCCAGCGGGCAGCCCACGTGGGACCATACCCTGCAGGCAACCCACACCACATGGGACCCCCCATCACCCGTCACCATTCCCCGCAGGCAGCCCACATGGGACCATACCCCGCATGCAGACCACACCACATGGAATCACCCGTCACCATACCCCGCAGGCAGTCCACATGGGACCATACCCTGCAGGCAGCCACACACCACATGGGGCCCCCCATCACCTGTGACCATACCCCGCAGGCAGGCCCCGACTCATGTTCCCCCACCCCCACCAGTGACGGCAACCTGCAGGCAGCCCCCAACTCATGTCACCCCCCCCAGTGACGGCAACCTGCAGGCAGGCCCGACTCATGTCCCCCCACCCCCACCAGTGACAGCAGCCTGCAGGCAGGCCCCGATTCATGGAACAACCTTCCTCCAACACATTGGCCCAACATGCAATCATGTAGCATATGTCCACTAAAATGCCACCACACGCTGCACCCCCATGGTGCACCTCAACATCCATCCATTCGTCCTGCTCCCCAGTACATGCCCCATGGCATGGGAATCAAAAAATCACACATGCATGCATGTTTGCACACACATGAACAACATTGCTCAACAGTAGGGACACACAACAGAGTCAAGGAAGAGTGAAACATGCACCTAACCATTGAGAGCAGACACCACTTTGATTTCAATGTATATAAATATATTAAAGAACATGTATAAAAGTCACACTCTGAAAAATAAAACTAGTATAGTCCTCATGAATAAAATCCAAATAAAAATGAAAGTGAAAACAAAAACACAATGGGATGTAAAAAATGTCATCCTCACCCAATGTCTCCCCTCAATGTGGTCCATACCCATTGATGCATCTCAAAATGAAAACACAAATCATTACAAAACCCATCCTACATGGTGAAAAAAAAGTCCCAAAAAAGAAATATCCAACTATATGCAAAGATCCAGGGTCCATGATCCCAAAACATTCATGAACATCCCTAAGAACTTCATGAAGAAATAACTATGTACAAGATGTGGAGCTAAATCCATGAACTCCAAAAAAAGGGAATAAACAAATTAAACCTACTCCTAAATAACTATATACAAAGGCAGCAGGCTAGTCCTTCGACTCACCATTTCACTCCAACGTGATCCTCTCAAATTCCCCAGGAGACTCCTCGAGGAACTCGGCCCGCCTCTCAGCCCGACGCAGGGTGTTCTCTGCCCTGGCGATAGTGAGTCGTGCCCGCTGCCACTCTGCTCCGATCTGCTGGCCGATTCGCCCCAACACGGAAGACATCCTTGTCGTAAGGTCCACGTTTCCCTCCTGCCTGATGGCCGATACCTGCCCCTCTGATGGTGAGTCCTCTCACCTCTCAAGACGAGCATGCCGCCGCTGAAAAGTCAGGTACCTGCGACTCTGGGACATCCTCCGGGATGGTGACAACCCTGGGGCTGTCGTGCATGTGCCCTGCTGCATGTTGCCTGCTTCTCCACCATTGCCACATGTCCTGTCACCAGATGGATCTCTGTGGTGACCACCTCTGCTGATCCTCCATTGACTCCCGATACTGTCAGGGATGTGGTCTCCACCAGGCTGGCCGCCGGGGTTAGGACAGGTGGACAGGGGGCCCTGGTGGTATCAGGGCCAGAAGACGGCAGGGAGGACGACTGGCAGAGAGAGGAGGAAGAGGAGGAGGGGGTCACAGCAGTGGCTAGCACACGTAGAAAATTTGTGACCAGGAACTGAGTTAGCTAGTGAATGAGGTGACAGACCTCATTGTGATTATGTGCAAACCCCCAATTATAAGCCTGCACATCATCATGAATGGTGCCTGTATGCCTCGCAATACCGGCTAGCTACGGTTCCACCCTGTCATGAATTGCTTCATCCGCAGGTAGTGGAAGATCTGCTTCCCTGGATGCACCCGCCACCTGCAGATGGGTCCGGCCTGAGGCATGCCCGCAGGTGCATACTGGTGCAGTCGCAGTTCCAGGGACAGGTTCTGTCACCGGCCCCTCCACAGTGACCTGCACTGCCTCCGGCCCCTGACCCTGGACTGCACAGTCACACCTACCTTATCACCCCTGCCGGGCCCCATGTGCTGGGCTGATGTGGCCTCCTCCTCCTCCTCCACCACCACCAACCTGGATGACTCACCACTGTCTTCTGCATCAGATTGCTCCTGTTTGGACTCACCTGTCCCTCCCACTGCCGAGGAGCCCACAACCAACTTCACCCTCAGCAACTGCGGCCGTTGACTGAGACACGGCACCAGTATCTTCACTCCCAGAAGATGACAGTGCCTGGGAGGATGACTGGGCCGTGCGTCTAAGCCCGGTGGAGGCATCCCTGCTGCCGGGCTCCACAGCGCCATCTCTGCCCTCCTTTTCCACCGTTGCTGTGGATACGGAATCATAGAACACATACATGAGGGTACTGTGCATATGTGTGTTTGTCACAATGCCAAAGTACATAATTGCCACTGTCAAAGTTCAGAACCATCATCACCGTCCACTACACACAAGGAAGTGCCATTCACATACATGCACCATCATGTCCGTCATTCACACCAGACATTCACATTCTTGGACAAGGCACTGCCAGGCCAACCAAATTGTGCATGCACCTCACACGCATCATGCACATACACATCTCACTCACACACATCACCTGACAGTCATGAAGCAAGCCATGGATCCATCACATCAGAGAGCACTATAGGTGAAATTGGCAGCCTGAGGCAATCACACATGCAAAGCGAAGAGTCACAGACATCCTGGAGTGTTCGCCACTCACACACTTGCTTCTCATACACATGCACATTTACACCATGCATGTCCATGATGTTGCCGAATGCACACATGTGTCACACCTCTGGCATGACACAATCCACACACAGGGATGCAAACATGTGTACTTTGTGACATAGATGCGCGCATCATGCATTTCCACACATACAACATTGATGTCGCACATGCATCAATTAACTCACATGCAGCTGTGCCTGGGACATGCACAGGGACATCCGTACAGTAAGCATGCCAAACATAAGAGCAGGGTGCACACACCAACCACACGTCTACATGCACATGCACTATGGTGGACAAGAACACATGCTCCGTCCGAAGTCGACTTACCAGTCGAATTCGGACGGAGCTCCAACTCCAAGCCTTGGGTGTTCAGCGCTGGGTTGAGGCGCTCCAGGACTCTCTTTTCATTGGTGGTCAACCAGCCCCTGCACCAGGCTTGAGGAGGCACAGGCCTTGTTGAGGGTCCTGGACCTGAAGTCCTCCCATCGCTTATGGACATGTCGGTAGTCGCGGGGTGAATCGATTCAACAATAAACACACTTTTATTCATGCATAACAAGGCATGCTAAATCCGTATTAGCAAAGCGAATTTGGAACCCTTTCTACATAGGTTCTAACTATAATGCAAATTCTGTGCATAGCAACCTATTACCATACTACATTTTTTGTAGCCTAATAACAACAAATGCTGATAGAAAAATACATGTGACAAGTATCAGCATTCCTCTCCAATCCACACCACACTTCTCTCTCTCTCTCTCTCTCTCTCTCTCTCTCTCTCTCTCTCTCTCTCTCTCTCTCTCTCTCTCTCATAAGACAATCCCTGTCTGATCTCCCCTTCTATCAAACCCAAAGCTTTGTGTGAGCATATGTCCTAATTCCCCATTTACACGTGTCTTAACAATCAGTTAGGCCTGATACTCCTCATTTGGTGTGATCAATCTGCTCCCATCATGACTTCTCTGCTCTCTCTCCTCTCCAGCTCCCTCTGTCAGCTCTCAGTGGTCTGGTCGCATGCCAACTCTCTGCCATATCGATCTCAAACTCTGCTCTCATCTGCTCTCCCAGAATGCTTCCCCAAGCTGCATGTCAGCTGATTCTCCAAAAGCCTCTCCTTTCTCAATGCAAACCTCACCCCTAGATATACTATTCAATGAAATATACCCATCCCTATGGTAACATGTCAAAACTCTCTTAGCAAGCATTTCTCTAAAACCAAGCGCCTTAAGGTCTGTCAATGTCAGTCTTGTACTCTCTAGTTCAGTGTGCCCTAGTCATCGTGACATTTCAGAGCATATCTTTTACATGTCCTATAGCCTTCTCCTCTGTGTGTTACGAAACCATGCTTCCATCCATTTGTCAGCTAAAATCCTTTCTTTCTCCACTGAAAATCCCTCACTCCCTGTGCAAGAGCAAACACTCCGTTCAAATGCCTCTCACTTTTCTGTCTGTCTACTGTCTGCGAACAGAAGGCCTCCAAGACCTGATAAGCCAGGCCCTCTTCCATCTGCTCGGGCAAGAGTTACAACCTCCTGCCAAGAAACTGAGATTCCATGGACCAGTGTAACTCAAAACAATGTCTCCACGGAACGAACAGCTTCTGAATAGCTTCAGAGCCAGCTACATGCATTATAGTGCCTAACGCATTTACTCAAACCAAAGCGCTACATAATGGACTCAATGCATACTAAGTGCACACATTCATGCGTGTCTAATTGCATACATAATAACATAATATCTGGTTTTACAGTATGGCAGTCAGGAGTCTTCAGGATCAGCAGAGGTGGTCACAATGACAGGAACACTCGCAATGGTTTCAGAGCAGGCACCAACATGCAAGGCACGTGGCCAGCAAGCATACAGAGTGGGCTAGTAGCATCAGATGGCTCTTAAGAGGCAGCTCGGGGCAGTTGGAGGCAGGTAAATGGCCTTGTAGGCAGGAGCGAGGGTTGTCTGTGTTCTTTTGCGTGGCCAGCCGGAAACAGAGTGACTCTGCAGGTGCGGAAACAGCACGTTAGTGTGTAATCAGAGGAAAGGCCCTAAATGCGTAAGTTATGTGATGTGCGCTGGAGGTTGGGCGTTGCTGTTCAGTATCGGGTTAAAGGTCTGCGTAGGACAACAGTGCACTGTATGTGCTTTTCGTGGGGACGGATGCATGAACTTCATATTTTTGTGGGTTCACACGCAAACAGTTCACTACTGTGGCAGTGCATACTTCTCATTTTGGCAGGGAAGTTGCCTACGCATACACACGTGTGTAATTTTTTTTTTTCATTGTACGAGGCACACTGTGAGTCATGCATGCATTTTGCCCACTGTGGTTGCCCTTGTGTGTCGTGTGCCCAATTATTGTGGTCATAGTAGCTTACAAGTTCCTCGGGTATGCATTTTTTGTGTTGCTGGGTGCCACAGCGTACTGCAGGATGATTTTTACTCTCACATGAGCTACAGAGGGGTCGTGTACACATTGATTTTTGTTTTTGGGGTGCCTGAGCATTGTGCGACCTGTTATTTTTTCACCAGGGGTCACATAGAGCCTTGCTGGAGCACAGTGTTACATTTTCCATCATGTACCCTCCCCCCTCACTCCAATTGCCCAGAACAATTGTTGGCTGCACCTCCCATTGTGCTAGTCCATCGGTGCCATGACTGGGAGTGCAACAAGTGGGAAGGGAGGCAAAGGTGGGCGACCTGCCAGAGATGGCCAAGGTGGGTGACATGGCCAGGGTGGCCAAGGTGGGCGATGTGCCCAGGGTGGCCAAGCTGGCCAAGTTGGGAAACATGGCCAGGGTGGCCAAGGTGGTCCACGTGGGCAAGGTGTCCAGGCCCATTCAGGGAGAGCTATGCCCACCAACCAACCGGGTCAGGGAGATGCAGCTGTTGCTAACATCCCTAGCACCCGTGGTCCCAGACAAGCAGTGCCACCTGCTGACCTGAGCAGCCAGGGTGTGGAAGCTGCAGGGGCAGCTGCTGCTACCACCACCCAGGCTCAGGGTCAGCCAGCATGGACTGCAGTGGTCCTGGCCCAGGCACAGGGTGACTCAATGGCTGATTTCCATGTCCCGAAGGACAAGACACGTGTGGCGCAGGGTCCTGGTAACAGCACCCAGCTTCCGATACCGGCAAGCCGACCTTCTGTAGTTACATTAGTGGCTGATTCCATAGGCCAGACCACCTGTACTCCAGCCCCTACTGACCAGAGCGGTACAAGCCACACAGGGTCTGCACCACCTCGCAAGAGGCAGAAGCGTGCTCCAGCGGTACAGGCTGAGACTCCAGACATGGCAAAGCAGAACCACACGTTGAGAAAGAGGAGTTTATGTGATGAGGAACTGGACATGCTCATGGACTACGGGTTGGAACAGGGCCATGACATGCTGGTGCAGGCAGGGAGTACACATATGCCTGCTCAGCGTATGGCCCACTGGGAGTGCCTCACGGACCGTATTAGCACCTTGGGCTATGAGAGGCGCACAGCTGGTGATGTTGTGAAGCGTTGGAATGACCTCCGACGCCGAGCAAAAGACAAGCTGGCTGCCAAGTTGGCCTTTACTCTGGTGACTGGCGGTGGGTCACCACCAGAGGATGATGAACTACTGGACATGAGGAGATCACTAGTGATTTCATTGCAGTGCAGCAGATCCAAGGCGATGGAGACATGTCAATGTATGAACCAATGTCCGGTGAGTGGTGATGCGTGTTTGTCCAGGCCATGTGTATGTTGCTTGGGTGATGTGTCGTGATTGTCTGCCAGATCAAGCTACATTGACATAACACCCATGTGTGACCCATGTGATGTTGGACTGATACGTGCTTGTTGTCAGGCAGACTGAATACAAACCATGTGCTGCACACCGAGGCAATCCTTATCACCACACCTGCTCCCTCCTGCCATGTCACACTCTGTCCAGCCTCTCTGGGCCCTATTATTGCTCCAACCTGTGGTTGCAGATAGCCTGTGATGATCTTCCACTCAACACTCGCCTTCTATGGTCACATGACTGATGTCTCTGTGAGGGCATCCTACAAGCTGCTCCTCATCAGAGGCATTCTTCCTTTCCTCTCCATACCCCATCAGCTCATTGTCTCCAGAGAACTAGTAATTCCTATGGTGGACTACTGCAACGGGCTTTACCAGGATTTCTGTGATTCTACACTCTTCCCTCTGCAACTCTGCCAGACCTGGACTGTGTGATAAGTCCTTTAGGCTTGGTGCAAGGTATCTCCCTAGGACTGTGATGATGGCACAGGCTCACAGTGGCTATGACTGTTCATTCCTGAACCCTGTGCATTCTCAGCAAGTCCCTATCGGTCCTTGTTAGGCAGAATTACATGCAGTACCCTTTGGGAACACTACACACAATTATGACTACAGGTGTAAGCACAATCTCACTTTTGGTACAAGCCTGTAATACACCATTATGTGGTAGCAGTGGCTGAGCAGTCAGACTAATCTCAAGAGGGATGTTAGCAGTACAAGATGTTACCCAAAGGACTTGCAATCACAGTAGTTCAAACAAACACTTACTGAACGTTTTTTGGTAAAATAATATACATTTATTTATACATTTCGTTAGAAAACATTCCACTAACAAGAAGCAGCTCAATATCACACTATAATACACTACAGTACTCAACCAATACGTATCTCCCATAAGTGGGAGCAAAATGCCACTTCAGTAACTTTCAAAAGGGGTAGAAAGACAAAGGTTATAAGAATCAAAACACAATTACTTTCAGAAGCACAGCAAATGGTTTCAGTTCACTACAAGAGGCAGTTCAATTCAATAGGCCTGGGCCAAAGTCCATGGTTTAGTGTCTTGGATAGGATAGCACAGTGCTGGTAGTAAACAGTTAAGTCTTTGCCAATGTTCCTAGAAGTAGTTTGCCAGAAAAAGAGTTATATGTCAGATTAGGAGCGAACAAGACTCCAAAGTTGGGAAAGTTCCACAAACTTTCACTGCGGCAGAAAAAGATTTCCAAACCACATTTGCACAGCACCTTATGGATGAAGGAAAGCTGTATCTGAGGCAGTTGTTCTTGGCATATCCTGCAGATCTCGCTGTTCCTGAGCTTCAGTCATGGGGACAAGAAGGAGGACATCGAGAGGTTCCAGCACTGCCCAGGGAAGAAGCCACAAGCTTGGCTAAACGTCGGTTTTACGGTGTGTGTGCCTTTAAGTCCACAAACTGGCATCCTTCTCACTGGCTATCCGGTTTTCAACAGCACTCTGAAGAAAATTCAACCAGTATGGAGACGTGTCCATGTGGCTTGAGAGTTGGTTGTTCCCACCAGCTCAAGGGAAAAAGTCATCCTTGAAAAGGCTTCTCTGTTGATGGAGTTTCAGGCAATTCGGACCTGCAGCAGGGCTTCACCGGGCCAACCAACTGTCCAGGAGTTGCAGCAGTCATCTTTCTTCAAGTCGTCTTCGATTGTTTCGTTCCAGTGGTCGACTCTGCCTTCCAAGTCCTCGAGACCTGCTTTCAAACAGTTTTCTCCCATTCATTCCAGCCTAGCTGTCACTCACTCATCAGGGTAGCTGTCCTTGCCGGACAGTCAGCCAGTCAATCATGCCAGAGTGCAGTCCTAGGGGACTAAGCACAGGGAATTTCGGGCACCTCCCTCACATCCTGTCCACCTCCGACACTCAGGCGCCAGAGGAGGGCTTCAGCACTGAAGCCCGCCAAAGGCCAACAAACAAAGGGACCAAACCTGGTTTGGCATGCAGAGACAAACACTAAAAGGACCTTTCGTAAAAGAAATGGGAAAAAAACATGACCGCAGAGGGGTCTTGGGCTCCATATAGATATCTTTTAGCTACAGGTGTTCGCGGTTGGGAAAAATCATGGTACTTCATTCTAAAACCACTGCCACCAGCCATTTCAAGAGGAAAGGGTAACATTTGACTGTTACATGAGTGTTTAGACATAGGGGATGCTAGGCAACCCCTCCAGTACTCTATAGGAAGATAGTTTGTGCTGGGCCTATGAATTTAAAAAGACTAGCAAAGTCAATTTAAATTTACATGCACTGGGAGACAGTAGTCAGTCCCAGAGAAGGTATTTAAACATTGGGAAGTCTGAAAGACATCCCTGTGCCACTGCATTGAAGGCGCTTTGTGACATACAAGAACAAGATGATTCCTATGGAGGTTGTCTAAAAACTCCATATCCAAAGAACACAAAGGTAAAACAAACATCAAAATACATGAGTGGGGAAAAAGGCTCACACTCTTTCCAGGTTAAAAAAGCAAAGTTTCTGGGGGTCTCAAAAGGTAAAGGAATTTAGCACATTTCTGAGAATTTTCCCTAACAGTCCTGGGCTAGCAATTCCTTCAACTCCAATCCCAGTATTGTCTCCCTTCTCATGGTCTTTGATCATCCCTTTCATGCTCCTTCAGGATCAGTTCCTCCTCATGGTAATTAGTTTGTGGTTCTCGTCTGTGTTGAGTTGGTGCCTCCCTCTGGTACAGCCCCGCTGCCTCTATGTAACTGGAGGTGTAGCTTCTCCGTGTTTGGAGGCACTTCTGATGCTTCCTCATGTGTTGTGCTTTCTGTCCTCCTCTCCCCTGGTGTAGTCCCAGATGACTGAGAGAATACACTTGCCACCTGGCCACACTGTCTGCTACAACAAGGTCCTCTGAGCAACCATTTTAACCCATACACTGCCTCCCAGGCATCCCCGCCCTTGGGGGTGGGGTTTACTGTATCCCTACAACCTACCACCAACACTTTGTACATGATGACTGAACTTACCCTTGCACTTCCATCAGGCCACGACATTGACATTACTGGTTCTGTGTTTTTATTCATAGTTGAGGCCGTACCCATGTACTGCACTGCACCCACACACTTCTAAACCCTGTTCTCCCCTTCAACATGCCTATTCACTTGCGTGATGTCAATGTGACCTAGCATTATTGAATCTGTGTGCCTGCCTTCACTGTATTACAACACCATAGTCGTTGCACCCTGTGACACGTGTGTTTTCTAATAGTGAATTCCATGAAATGTCATCTAACATGCATTGTATATGGCTCATGGACAGCAGGATTCAACTTCCATCTGAGGCTGGTTGACAATTCTGGCATTGCTATGCCACGTGCCATCTGTGTATTGGCATCAGTCATGTTTGTGGCAGGACTATGCCAGTCACATGCTTGTGTGTGAAGCAGGTGCTATGCACCATGCAGTACATGTGTTATTTTGCCCTTTGACACACATCCATGTCTGCTTCTTTGCTCCCCTTCCATTTCATTGACACTGCGTGCATGCCTGAGTTTGTGTCATGTGTGACATGGCAGGTTCGTGTGTTGGCTGAGAACATTGTAATACCTATGTGTGTGGCCTATGCTATTAATATGTGTATTCATGTCTTTTTTGAATTTGTGCAGGTGATGAGGCAATGGATGCAGTGGAGGAGGAAGTGGAGGAGGAGGATATGGTTGAGGTGGAAATATATTCTGAGCCCCAACCAGGCACCAGTTGAGGACATGGTGTGGTAGTCCATGATAAACCATTGGTGCTACAGACCATCCCAGCCAGGGGTGTCTCTGATTATACCCCTGAGGAAGCCTATGCCTCTGGTGCTGAGTCAGACCTGGATCCCTCATTGCTGTTACAGGTGAGTGATTCTACTCTGGATGCTGTTCTGTCCCAAATACCTGCAGGGGGGTAGACCCTTCATGGGGCCAGTCAGGGTTGGTATGTCCGTCGGTGGTGGTTATGGCTGCAGAGCCATACTCTACAGTATTGGCTCCAGTTCCTGGGGCAGCTGATTAAAGGTGGAATGCAGTCCTGCAGCCACAGACACCACCAAGCCAGCAGCAAGGGCCAGGTATCCTTGGGTCGGCAGGTGTGTGTTCTGGCTGCACGGTGGCTGCGTGCCACCCAGAAATACTGTGTGGGGAGAAATCCATGTATGCTGTTGCACAGCAACAGGGGGCATCATGTGAGATGTTGGCTCAGGGCATGGATAGGGTGGCCAATTCCATTCTCCCCCTTAAAGACAGATGGAGCTCCAGCAGCAGACATTGCAGTCCACATGCCACTCACATAGGCTGGACATGTTGGCCAGCAACAGGGACCGACCGGCTGAACTGGGGGCTCTGCACACAGCCATAGCTGCTGAGGCTGAGGCCCACAGGGCTGCCCTGAGGGAAGAGAATACTTCCCTCAGATCTATTCTGGCTGCACTCGAGTTGGCCTGCAGTAGACGGGCAGACAGCAGATGGTGCAGGTAATGCACAATGTCTCTGTCGGACTCCGTACAACCGTGAGGTCTTGCAAGCGGAGTTCTGTGCATCCCATGAGGTATTGCAGGCAGAACTCCGTGCATCATGTGAGGTGCTGCATGCGGACCTATGGACCATCATGATGCAGAATCAAACCTTTAAGGCCTGCATGGTCGCTGCCATTGATGATCAGACCAGGGCCATACGTGGTCAGCCTCCCTTACCATGCACACCTTCTAATACTACACCAGAGGGTGACGACAACATCAACAGCTCTCCCACTCTATGCTAGCCGTGCAGGCCATGAGCCCACGGAGGGTTTTTTTCCTTTTCTTTTTTTTTTTAATCCCAACATCCACACATGTGGGTGTTGAGGTGCACCCTGCACCTCCTCCCTCCCGGGTGCCCCCCTGAATCCCACCTGGTCCACCATGGCCATTTTAGATTTTTTTTTTTACTTTATTTTTTATCTATTGTGCATTCATGTGACAGTGTGTTGCTTTTGTGGCATCCAAAGGCATCCACTGTGTGTTTCGGCTGGGCCCATACAGGCTTGTCTCGTGTTGGTACACTCCTTGTTTGTGCCTTAGGGTCCAGACACATATGCCACTCCTGCTTCCCCTTTCCATGGGCTTGCAAGGAGGACAGCCTGTGAAAGTATCTTACACAGAGGCATTGGGCTTCCATCATTTCTGTGGCCAGTCTGAAGTCCAACCTGTGTATACACCTCTAGTGGGGATTCATGATTGTTTGTCCAGTGCATGGTTAGCATACCTTTTTTGTTTGGACATTGGTAAATGTGCATTTATTCATGTTACATCTTCATGTATTACCTTGACTGTCTTCATTATTGATTCCCTTTCTGCTGTATGCGTTACCCTGCCCCTTTTAGCTAGCAGAGACACACTGAAGATAGAAGGGGTCCATGTGGTGGGTTTGTCACATTGAGGCACTTGTGCTATTGTGATTGTTCACTGTCTGACATTGTCACTGTTGGGTCCTGTGATTATGATATGTTATGCTGGAAAATGGATGTTCCTTTGTAAGATTTTATTTTGATGTGTCAGAGTGAGTTATTTCTGACCTAGTTCCATTTGTCAAAGTGCACTTCTTGAAAGTAGTGTTATGTGTTGAGCATGGTGTGACCTGCACGGATTCAACGCAGGTTTCAGGTAAGCCATGCGCAATGTGTTCCATGAATCGGTAAACTGGCACTTGCGCGTGTTTTGCATGTATGCGGCCCGTTTTCGCTGCAGATTTATTCCATGAATCGGGCCCTTTAACGAAACCATCTGATTTGTATGAGGTTTATTTATAATACATGTAGCACCTTGAAACCTGACCAGATCATAAACTTTGCCTTTATCTGAAGTTTACTTTAAATAATATGTAAAACTACGATTTGCAAAAACTATTTAACCCATGCAGCGATCTGTATTTTATCTCCATGCACGCATAAAAATGCTTTACAGTATTGTTTAAAATGCATGTAATAAACTTTGACTGGTGCTGCACTCTTTGTAATGCCGGCAGTTTTATAACACAACACACTTTTCAAAACAAATACTTTTTATTTATAATTGGAAACCTTTCTTCCTTCATCACTATGCAATGTACAATCTTCTTTCTTCAGAAGAAATGCTTTTAAATCAGTGACTCCACTCTGTTTAACTTTGGGAAGACACTGTTCTGCCCCAGCACACAAACCCAAGTATTCAGTTGATCCTTTGGAAGCCCTATGCTTCAAAGCAGGACTCGGGGGAATGGGAAGCAATAGGGAATTTTCTTTTTAATTCACCCTTCCCTTTAAGGAATTTCAGGGTTGGAAAAAAGAAACAGGAGTACCCAATTACTTTACAGACTGTATTTTTAGCCACACTTGATTGCTGTTGATGATTTTGAAGTTCAACACAATCACCCCATGTAATTTGGCTATATGGGAATCAATTAAATTATTGTTTAGTAACATTACAAAGGATCTAATTTGGTCTGCTCACCAATCAATAAAGGGAATGATTACATCACACAGATCCCCACAATACTTGGTTAGGTTGGGAAAGTCAATTTGCATGAATATCTCTGGGTAAAAACTCATCTTACGTGATGTCATAATGCATGGCAAACAAAAAAAACCTATGGGGTATTGTGGTTGGGATAAAGGGATCATCTACGGATACGTTCTATAAGGGATTGGGTTGTGACTGGGTCTCTACAGTCAGGTGGACAACTTATGCCCGACCCTAGTGCAAACATCTTCAACAATTATTTAATACACGGTACATCACTGGCTACCAAACTATAAGGTTCTTCGTTATATGGCCTTCCCTAATTGGTCGGCATGCTTGTGGCCTTCTGGAACATTCGGCACACTAGCAGAACATAAGCTGGTATGATATGATAAGGCATTTATAACGCACCTATAGACAAGTGTTTCAAATTGCAACGAGGCAAGGGAGGGGAAACAGAGGGAAGACAGAGACAATGATCCTACTAGGCCAGGTGACATTGAGATTATGCAAGTGCATGGAAGGGGTGAAGGGGAAAGGTGCAGGGGGAAAGGGGAGGGGGCAGTGCAGTACATAGGATAGCAGTCAAATAAATAAAGACAATAAATAAAAGTGCAGCCAGCTGGTGGCAAGTGCAAGGATAAGTGCAGACATCAGGGGTCAAGTGCTAGTAGTGGCTGTAGGGATACAGAAACAGTCCCCAAGTTTAGGGTTGCCAGGGAGGCAGTGCAGGTCTGCAACTGACGGGGGTACCTGGCCCTGAGATCAGAGTATAGTCAGGTAACCAGTGCAGTTTCAGATTTAGCGAGCAGA
Source organism: Ambystoma mexicanum (assembly GCF_040938575.1). NCBI lineage: Eukaryota > Metazoa > Chordata > Amphibia > Caudata > Ambystomatidae > Ambystoma > Ambystoma mexicanum. Next base: position 1,168,198,398 of record NC_090922.1, read on the forward strand.
TCAGCTTTGGAGATGAGGAGGGAAAGCAGAAGCAAACAGTAAGGTCTTGAGGTGCTTCCGGAACTGGAGATGGTCCCCAGGTATCAGTGGGTGGACTTTGACCGTGTCTCCCCACCCAATTAACCCAACCTCTCTCATTGTCCATGCCTTCTCCCATGGAGATTGCCTTGAACTTGGCCTTGTAAAGTATCCTTGTTCCTGGGAATATATTGGAGTTTGAGCATACACTATCTGAAGTCTAGAGCTGCCTGCCCACCTGCTATTTCTATCCATAGCTCACGTGACAGGAGACCACAATTCGGCTCATTTTCTAGCATTTAATTGTACTAAATGACTAAAACTTGGCACTTATAATGTTCTTTCTTTACACCTTAACAAGGGATAATTCAGCATCTCACGTTCACTGTTCTTCAAGGATAGATAACCAGCTCTTGGCCGCTCACGCCTTTGACACCAGGCCAGACAGCCTTTTTCAGTCTTTCCTCAATTCCAGCTGCTTTTTTGCTCTGACACAGCTTCCGATCCTTCTTTCTCTGTGGTTCTGAGCTTACTAAATATGTGACACCAATTTCCAGTTTCTACATAATGGCGGCACAACCTACAGTCTATTCACTACGTATAGCTAGCTTCTAAGATTACTTAGTCTGCCCGTGTTGCTGCATCTGTACAGTTATTAAATGGCTTGCATTTTCTGTAGTGCTCTCCACACGTGTACTCTTTACTTTGCATGTGATTCCTTACTTTGTTGTCAGATTCCATAAGATCTATTCATCCTCTTCTTGAACCACTCTTCTCAGTGCATCACACTTATCTCCTGTGACATCACAAGCTTCTCTTTCTTTCATCTTTATATTCCTTCGGGGATCCTTTCCAAGATATTGCCAACTCTACGAGGATACATCAGATAGGGTCTTCTTAGTGGATACCTTTTCTCCAAGACTCTCTGCGGAGTAGGCATACTTACTGGTGTCATGCATGGTGCAATTTCTGGCTTCCAGCATATAGGAAGGATGGGGGCGGGACTTCCTGCAGAGGCATTCGGCTGCTCCTTTACAGAGTTCAACCCATTCAGTGCTGCCTTTATTTGCCTAGTTTGCTGGCACAAACCAGCATACATTCCTTTTTATTTACTGCTGTGGCTTCGAACAGATGTTTTAGATAGATAGAAGATTGGGGAAGGTCACATTTTTAGTTTTCTGAACAGAAATTGAGTGCAACACTTCTGAACAGATTTTAAATGTTACAATTTATTTTACACATCAGGCCTTTTAATATCTCCCATCATGCCATCAATGTTCATTGTTACATCTTGATATAAATTCACATGATTCTGGCAATGGGGATTCATTTTCCCATGAGTTCAGTTTTCTAAGCTGCAAAAATCACACCTATCCATGGTAACCTTTTCCTGCAAAGTTAGCCTTTTTTCTTTGCTCTCTGTGTCAGCAAGGCTTCACATTAGACATCAGTTCCATTTGTATTTGATTTTGTATTTGTATTTTATTTGTATAGCGCGCCAAGCCCTTGGAAATCTGAGCGCATTTTTTGCAGTTATATAACATAGTTAATTCACAGTTGCATATAAGTATTTACTGGTGAACATATGGCAGATATTTACACGGTGAGAATACAATAGACAAGCTTAAAGTAGGATTCACCAGAAGTTATAGATGGATTTACGATTAAGTAAGGCATAGTGTACAGCAGAATACAGTAAGAATTTGCAAATAAGTGGCAGTGTGCAGGTTTGTATCAGAGATAGTTAGAGGTAGTAGGTGGTTGTAGCTTTAGTGCACAGTTAGGATTAATTTAATGTAAGCCAGGTTTTTACCCTATTTCTGAATGTATGGAAGGAAGGTGCAGCTCTAATAATTGCAGGTAGGGAGTTCCACATTTTGGCTTCTAAAACCGGGAAGCTGCTACCTCCTACCTTTTGGAGCTTGAACCTAGGGATGATGAGGCAGTTGGAATGTGAGGGTCTAACAGGTTGATCTGAGGATTTATATGTGAATTTGTCACACAGGTATTTGGGTGCTAAATTGTTTAGGCATTTAAATGTGAGAGTCAGAGTTTTAAGTTTGATTATTTGGTTTACTGACAGCCAGTGAACACTACATATCATCTCTGAGATGTGATGCGATCTCGGGTGGTTAGTCACTGATCCAAGTGTGTTGTTCTGGAAGGTTTGTAACTTTTTTAGGTTGTATTGGTTAGTGCATAGATAGAGGGTGTTGCAATAGTGTATCTTAGATAGGACTAGGGCCCTAGCTAATGTGAGGCAGTTGCCAGTGGTCAGAAATGGTCTGCAAGCATTGATTAGCTGGCACGTGCAAGTTTTAGTAGAAGTGATTGCATTAATTTGTCTTGTCAGAGAAATGGTGGAGTCGATGTAGATGCCTAAGATTTTTATGTCTTAGGAGGCATTGATATTGTTGCCGTCAATATTGAAAATTTTGAATTGTTTGTCCAGTTTGTTGAGTCTGGCTTGGGTACCTACAAGGAGCAGCTCTGTCTTGTCGTCGTTGAGGCAGAGTCCATGTTTAGCCATCGAAGCTTGGATGATGAGGTAAATGTTTGGAGTCTATTTTGTCGCCAGATATCGGTATACGGATTTGGGTGTTGTCGGCGTAGTTTGTGTAGGAGACACCAAAGTGATCTAGGTCATCAAATAGGGGCTTGGTGAAGATGTTGTAGAGCATAGGGGAGTCACATAAACCCTGGGGAACTCCGCAGGTGCCAGGGACTGGGGTGGCAGACGTGGTAGGAGCAAATACTCTGGTGGTTCTATTGCTTTGAAGGACTGAATCCAGGTAGTGGCTTCGTCAGAGAAATGGGCTGCAGATGAGAGGTTATTGCATAGGAATTTGTGGTCAACCAGGACGAAAGCCGCTGATAGATCTAGTAACAAGAGGAGTGCTAGGTTGTCTTTGTCTTTTTTGATCTTCATTTGTGTTACTAGGTCTAGCATGGCTGTCTCTGTGCCATATCTAGGACGGAATGCTGATTGACAGAGCCCGAGTAGGTATTTGCTTTCCTGGTGGTGCTGGATCTGTAGGTAAGCAGCCTTGTCGAGAATTCTAAGGAGGAAGGGGACGGTGGTGATGGGTTTACAATTTGTTGGGATGTTGGGATCGAAGGTAGGCTTCTTTAGGAATGGAAAGACCCACGCATCCTTCAGGTTAGTTGGTCCTATACTGGTAGCAACGGATGCATTGATTAATGAGATAAAGGGCGCAAGATCCTGTGCTCTCTCTTTAATAATTGTTGCTGGGCAGGCATCGCCCCAGCATTTGGATGCTTTCAAGCTCATAATTATTTTCTCGACATCTTTGGTGGCAAGAGGGGAGAATTTTAACAGGTCATTTTTGTCGGTTGAGGGTACTTGAGTAACACAAGCGGTGCATTGGTGTCTAGATTTGTTTTTTTAGTTGTAAATGGAAAGTAGTAATAGAAAGTAGTTTCGGAACATTGGCCTAGTCACTCGAATATCAGGTCCATTCAATTGTATTTCTCTGAAAACAGCATTTTGAAGTGGCAGTTGAGAATGAAATGCTACTGTTTCTGTTTGGCAGTTCAACAAAGAAAGAGATGAGTCAAGGCTACCCCTCCCTTAAATGCACAGGTAGTGCTAGCAACCTACAGGGGCTAAGGTGTATTAATGATATGATATGGCATTTATAATGCTCCTATACACAGGTGTTTCAAGGCATGACGAGACAAGGGAGGGGGAACAGAGGGAAGACAGACAGCGATCCTACTAGGCCAGCTGTCATTCAGATCGCGAAGTGCATGGGAAGGGGAAAGGGGGAAGTGAGAGGGGGAGGGCAAAGTGCAGTACATTAGATAAAAGAATAATAATAATAAGTAAAGTACGGCCAGCTGGTGGCAAGTGCAAGAGTATGTGCAGACAACCGGTGTCAAGTGCTGGTAGTGGGACTGTAGGGATACAGAGACAGTCACAAGTGCGGAGGTTGCCAAGAAGGCAGTTGAGGTGTGCATCTGGCGGTGAAGGGGACCTGGGCCTGAGATTAGAGGGTGGCCAGGTAACCAGTGCAGTTTCAGCCAGGGATTCAGCAGGGGAGAGGAGGAGAAACAGCGGAAGCAAAGAGAAAGGTTTTGAGGTGCTTCTGGAACCGGAGATGGTTCTCCTCAAGTTTCAGTGATGCAGGGAGGATGTTCCAGAGGGAGGCCCCAGCCAAAGCGATAGATCAATCACCAACTCGTTGCTTGGAGAAGTGATTGACCCTAAGGGAGTTGGAGGCAGATCAGCGAAGAGCTCGAGAACGAAGATATTTAGGAAGAGAGAGTTGAAGGTATTGAGGCCCCAGGCCCCAGAAGGTCTTGTGGACAATGCAGAGGGTTTTGAACTCAATCCTTGCAGCCACTGGGAGCCAGTGCAGAGTTTTCAGTCCTGGAGGGAAACAATCCCTGGGCTTGAGGCCAAGGACACGTCTTGCAGTCCTTTCCTGGATAAGTTGCAGAGGGCAGAGAGTAGAGGCAGGCAGATTTAGAAAGATGATGCTGCAATAGTCCAACCTAGAGAGTACCAGAGCTCTGGAGACAGTGAGCGTCTGGGCGAAGGAGAGGAAGGGAAGAATACCTCTGAGGAGGTGCAGCTGGTAGTGTAACTTCTTAGGGACGTCAGGAATGTGAATAGAGAAGGAGAGTGTGGAGTCGAAGATGACCCCAAGGTTTTTAGCCTCACAGTTGGAAGCAAGAAGAGGGCCAAGAGAGGCCAGCCAGAGAGTTACAGGAAAGGAGGGAGTAGGTGTGCCGATGAGGGGAATCTCAGTCTTAATGGCATTAAGGCAGAGATCATTGGCAGCACACCATTTCTGGATGGTGGACAGACAGTCGGAGATGAGAGAGGGAGAAGAAGTGGTTGAGGGTAGCCTGAAAATTAGTTGAGTGTCATCCACATAGCACTGGAAGTTGGGGCAGAGGTTGGCAATGAGGTGGTCAAGAAGTGCCAAGTATTGGTTAAATAGCCAGGGAGAGAGTTTAGACCCTTGTGGAACATCAAAGGTAGAGATAGAGATAGAGGAGAGGAAGGACCCAAGTTGAACTTCGGAGGGTCGATCAGAGAGCAATGAAGTCAGCCACGCCAGGGCCTGACCAGTGATCCCCAGGTTATCACAGAGACGATTGAGCAGGGTGGCAAGGTTGACCATATCAAAGGCAGAAGAGAGATCAAGTAGGATGAGGAAACAGGGGGTGTTGGAGCCAAGGTTGCAGAGCAGGTCTTCGCGGATGTTGAGGAGAGCAGTTTCCGTGCTTCTGGCAGCTCTGGAGCCAGACTGATGGTCATGGAGGCAACCAACAGATTCAGTGTGAAGATTAAGCTGGGAGATGGCCAGCTTTTCCAGGACTTTGCCAAGGAAAGGAGTGATGGAGATAGGAGGATAGTTGGCCGGGCAAGACGGGTAGGCAGAGGGTTTCTTAAGAAGAGGGTGCACAAGGGAGTGCTTCAGGGAGGAAGGGAAGACTCCAGTGGCGAAGGAGTGGTTGCAGAAGTCAGCCAGGGCAGGAGCCAGGGAGTCAATGAGGTTCTTTATGGTTTTGGAGGAGCAGGGGTGAACCTGTTTTGATGAGACATTCATAGATCGGACAAGTCTGGAAACCTCATCAGGAGAGAACGGGTGAAAGCCAGAGAAGGAGGGAGAACAGGTGGCCGAAGAAGTGCTGGACAAAGGGGAGAGGAGGAGAGATAGGATAGGATGTCCTCAGTTTTAGAGATGAAATGAGAAGCCCGAGCCGTGCAGAGGGCTTGGGAAGGGACAGGAGAGGTAGAGACTGTGGCAGAATTGTCAGTTCCTTGCAGATTTTAAAGAGTTCAGCTGAGTTGTTGGATGCCACAGAGATGCAGGCTTGGGTGTGAGCTCTCTTCTTGGTGCGGGCAGAGAGCCAGTATTGCCTTTGGAGCAGGCGGCAGGCCAGTTTGTCAGAGGATGTACCAGAAGCACGCCATTTCCTCCAGCCACCCTGCACTTGCGTTTAAGGGTGGTGAGGTCTGAGTCATACCAAGAGTTGCACTTGGCTTTCGGCTTCAGGCGTATCCTCATGACAGGGGCAAGAACATTGACAGTATCAGATATAGCAGAATGGAGCATGGAAAGAGCTCTGTCAGGGTGTGAGTCAGCCAAAGGGCGGGGGTGAGAAAGTGACGGCGAAAGTCTCAACTGACATGTGCTTCATGTGTCGGATGACCGATAAGTTGGGTGGCAGTGCTGGAGTTGGCTTGGCCTGACCTCAGACATTCGTGTTCAAATTAACAAGTAAGAGTACTGTTAAAACGACGTTTCCTCTAAATTAAGTATTCACATTTAAACAATATAATATAATATGAGACAATTACCAACAAACATCTGACTGAAGTTGTCATTCAAAACACAAGAACATTTGGCTCTAAAAGAGTGAGGTTAGTAACAAAAAGGTGATTTTATGTGCTGCAGACAGTGACAGCACATTTCATCTGTCGACACTATTGTGTTTTTCCAGTTCAGAGGTCATACAGAAACAAGTTCTGGTTGTAAAATCCTCTGAACTTTTCTCAGGACACTTGTGCTACAAGCAGTGAGAAGTTGTAATCGAACACGTTTGTTGATAAATGATTCTTCGAATCTGAATAAAAACAGATATAAATGTGTCAAAAAAAGTGTGTCTAGTATAAGTAAGATCAACAAAAAAACATAGTATTAGGCTCTGGTATCTGGAGGTTGTTACCTAGCTAATAGTTCTTCTCTCCGTCTTGGGCTGAGAATAGGAACAACTATCGTCTGTATAGTCACATGTTTCAAAAATGGGCTCTGCTGGTTGCTGCAGAGAGGTGAAACAAGGGTTTATTGTACCGCATTGATCACAGGATTCGTCTTTTAGTATCTATGTGTTAGATCTGCTAATCATGGATGTTAAATTATCTGGTAAGCTGCTTTTGTCAGGCAAAGTCCTGAAAAGGCAATAATGGATCATGGTCAGCAGAGCTTGCTCAGCTTAGCGCTGAAACTTGTTCTGGAAGTCAAACATGTATGCAAAATGTGTGAGAACATGTCTCATGGCTGGTGGTGGAACATCCTTATATCTTACAGGTAATGCTGCTTATCTTGCCTATCTGGATAGCATGGTCTACCTTCAGTCACAAAGGAGACTGGAAAAAGTGTGCCATATTGAAGACTGCTTACTAAAATAAAGGGACCGGCAGAGTGACACTAAATGGTAGTATAAGAACAGATTGCTAAATCAGGCATATGTTGCTTACAAACCTGATAGTGTGGTTGTAGTGGCAGGGGCGCTTAATGACAAATGGCATGCGCATAACAATGACTACCATAGTTATTCGAAAAGGCTTGACTGTTGCCGCAACGTATGTTCTGAAAGTATGGCTGAGAACGGGTTGCTGCCTCAAGTGAATGTTGTTAGGCAACCTAATAACGCGGCATGAATGTGACATGCATGAGTAAACTGTGCAATTGTATCCAACAAAGGTGCTAAGTGCCAGCTAGTAACAAGGCAGCAGTGTATTGATAAGTAAGGCAGCATATTTCAAAGGGCTCGAGGGAACCAACTTAAATCAGGAAGTGGTGGGTTGCTTACGAGCCTGATGGTGTAGTAAGGGATTCTTAATGACAAATGGCATGTGCATGATAATGACTCATATAGTTATTTGAAAGTGCTTGACTGCAACTGCAGCATATGTTCTGAAAATCTAGCTGTGAACGGGTTACTTTCTCAAGTGTGGGTTGCTAGGCAACCTGATAACGTGACGTGAATGTGGGATGCACCAGTAGCCTGTGCGATCATGTCCGTGCTACTTAGAAAATGATCAACAAAACCGCTGAGTGGCAGCTAGTAATCGGGCAACAGTGTATTGATAAGAAAAGGCAACATAATTCTAAAGGCTTGAGGAAACAAACTTACTGTTCGGCTGCTCCAGCGTGTAAATAAGGAAGCGTCTGGACTGGTAATCTGGATGCATTCACTCAGCTTTATTGATAAAAGTAGCAACTGAGTTGTTGCTAAACAACAGATTGTATTGCTTCGCCAATGAGCTGTTTAGATTAGTGAATGAATGATGTTCGCAGTGTGTTTGCTAAATTAGTGAACACAGGGTTGTGTGCTCGTATGATTAAAGGGGTATGTAAAATCCTGTGGCTCACCAAATGTGGGGAGATCAATTGGACTCAATGCGGGTTCCCGAGAGTGACAATGTCACTGGTCGGACATTATTAGATGAACTATCAAGTTGACAGGAGGGCGACATAGAGCTATCAAATCAGTGTCTATTTTGGAGAAATCCATATGATTACAGAAAGCCTAGTCCAGGATGAAGCTGGGTTTCACAAAATATTGCACAAAGTTGACAAGAAGATACCTAACAAATTCATAGAACATTAAGTGGCTTCTTTCATGGCACACTGCCATTAACATTGGTAGTGCATGCTTGATTGAACAAGTCATGCAAATTATTCAAAGCATCCCGAGATGTTGGCGCATATTTACAGGAAACAACCAATTTGGGAAATGCATCTCCGGGGATGTCAATAACATTGTTCATGATTGGTAAGACATGTCACTGCAAAGTTATTCAAACAGAGTCAAATGTCTATTCCACAAGGTAAAAAAATATTTGTAACCCGACAAAATGGGCAAGGCCTCCTTAGTTGGTGACAGAGGGTGTTGACATATTTTAGCAAAAGATAACACAACAGAATGGCGTATAATAATGGACTGGGTGTGTTTGGGATTGCGGGAATAATTGCCACAAAGTCTATTATCCCAACAGGGGCATATGCTGGGTATAGATGTATATAGGAATGTATTTTAGTTGAAAAACAGCTTCCATTTGATTGAAATATTTAGGCCTTTCTTCACAGAATCTATACGGAAAATCAATTTTTGTTCAGGTTTCCTTAGTAGGAGATCCCGGTCTCCTACTCAGAATTTCTGACTGTTTGAATAATAAACCAAAACATGTCTGAATATTTGTGATTTATCACCTTAAAATGTGCCACCATTGGTTGATCTTCCACTTCATTTTTAAGGCCTTATCTGTCTTAAAAAATACGCTGGTGTATTTCCCTTTTAAATTTGCCTATGTAGATAAGTCCACAGGGGCATTTTATCCCGTATATAGACCATTTTGTTTTGCATTTGGTGAAGGACTTGTACTTCCATGCTGTCCCATACAGGTTGATATCTTTTAGGTCTTGTGTAAGGGCACAGAAAGAGCATGTCCCACATCTGTAGTGTCCAGTCACAAGGGGTAAGTTACATAGAGTTGTTTGCATGCTAGGTCATATTTTAGGTTCTTTGTACGTATGTACAGCCGATCCTTTAGATTTTTGCTACGTTTGAAGGCAAAATGTGGTTTTTCTGCTTTAAAGTTTTCTGTCTTGAGGATATCCCAGTTGTGGAGTACAATTTTTCTCAATCGATTGCTGAGGGGAGTGAAAGTGGTCACAAAAGTGATTTTATCTGACTTTTGTTCCCTTGGTTTTTTGGTGAGACACACCTGTCTGTTCGTGTTACAAGCTCTTTTTAGTGCCCGCTGTATACTACATGCCGTGTAGCCCCGACTTTGAGGCAATTTGTAAGATCTTTACTGTTATCAAAATCAAGTAACGTGGTAAAATTCTGGTAGGAGCTCAGGAATTGGCCAAAAGGTACATTTTCTTTCAGGCTCAACAGGTGGGAGCTCGAGAAGGCCAATGGAGTGTTTTGGCAGTGGGTTTCCTGTATAGAGTGGTTGCTATTGAGTTAGCCAGTTTTATATATTTCCAGGTCAAGGAACGGTATGCGTGTTGCATCATAGTGTATTGTGAACTTGATTGATGCATTCTGGATATTCAGCCATTCTAAGAACTTGTCGAGTAGTACTGCAGAACCCCTCCAGATAAGGAAAACATTGTTTACATAGCAATGCCAACAAATGAGGTTATTTTTAAACCTATTGTTCTCATAATAAACGGATTTGTGTTCAAAGTCGTCCATGTAGAGGCTAGATATGTTCTTAGAACCTCAATGCATTCTTCCTGAGGGATGCTCGTGTACAATGACTGGACCTCAAGGGTTACAAGAAAATCTTCTTTTTCTATGTTTAAATGAGTTAGAATTTGTATAATGGCCATAGTGTCTTGTATAAAAGATCTCATCTTGCCTATGAAAGGGCGAAGGAATATGTCCACATAGACCAAAAGGGGTACCATTACCGACCGATCCTGGAAATGATGGGTCTTCCTGGTGGATTGGTGTCATTCTTGTGAATTGTAGGGAGAAGATAGCATACCGGTGTAGTTGGATGTCTTTTCACCAGGAAGGACTTTCATCATCATCAATCCAACCTTTGGTCCAGGCATGTGCCATTAGACTATCTATCTCTGCTAGTAAATGAGCAGTGGGATTGGTATCACTTCTTTTGTAGAATTTCTCATTATGTAAATATTTCTTTATTTCTTCTTCATAGAGTTGTCTGGACCATAAGACGATACCCCCGCCCTTGTCGGCCGGTTTTATAATGAACTCATGTTCTCCTTCTAAGGTTTCAATTTCTGTCAAAATTCTGTTTTCAAACGCCAAGATTTCAGGGCATGCCATCGATGAAAGTGGTGTAAAGAATGATGGTGATTTTAGGCCAGTGGTCTTTGGTGGATCTTTTTCCACAGAATCTCAGAAAAAATATTTTAGGTGGATAATCCTAAACAGTTTTCGTAATTCCACTTCTGTGGTCAATTTATCGGCATTAGTGCTGGATATAAAACTTAGCCCTTTGCTAAGGGTGCTGATTTCATCTTTGGTTAGTATGTGATTAGTCAAGTTGAATATTGGAATTACCACATTTATGGTGGCGGTGGTATCCATTGCCTGGTCCGCATTCCATGGGGCCCTTGCTGGTGGGTCTTGCTTCTTCTTTCCCCCCTTGAAATAATTGCTGCTGTCCCCTTTGTTGTTGTCCACCTCTGCTTTAGGTTGAGGGGCCTGTGTTGGTGGATTCGGAGTCGCTACTGTTGGAAGTGTTAGAGAAAGTGACACATTTTTTAGGATATCGATGTGGATTGTATCCTCCACTGATCTGGTTCAGATTATGTTGTTGATAGAAACATTGGACCAGCTAAGGATAGGGTTTTTCTTCTTTGTAATTGTCTATATCCTTCTTCATTTTCCATATTTTCTTGTCCTTGGTGAATTGTTGGAATTTTATGATTTTTTTCATTAATGTTTTCAAGTTGTTTTTTGATATCAGGAATCACAGATTCTGTTTGTATCTTGTCTTCTAGTATTTTCAGTTTTTCTTTTTGTAGTTTTCCTTCCTCCTCCGCTGTCTTGATGACTAAAATCACCCAATCACATGTACACTCGTTTCCAATGCCACTAAACTTGATCTTAAATTTGGGATTGTCTAGGAAAACTCTGGGGATGTTCTTAACCTGTAGGCCTTCTGAACCCCAAAGATCCCTCTGCTCTTTTTTATGATGTCACTCCTGGGAAAGAACAGGGAAGTGTGGGGTTCTTCTCACAATTCTTTGAGGGAGCATGTCCTGCTCTCTTTTCTTCCTCAGGGAGTGTGCAATCTGGTCTCCACCTCCTAATCTTGCAATTCAGCAGTACGGAATTAACTCCTCCCTTTGTTCCCTTTGTTCCTCTCCAGTGTCTATTTCTTCTGGGTCCCCAGGCTGGAAGGATGAAGAGTTACTCTTCTAAAGAGAGGATTAGTTAAGTATTTTTGTTAAAATCTTCATTCCCGGATAACATTTCAGTACAAGACCTTACTTTTTCAGCCACAGACAATATTCACTGACAATCATGAATCATAACTTCTCATTTGAATTTAGTTAGTCACTTGTTCTATATTTTAGTTTCCATCCGGGGATCTGAGATTACATTTAATTCCACAGATGGTTCCTCGGCTCTGACTTCAGTGGTTTCCTCAATCATTCTTAAATCTAGTATAGGATGATAGTTTTTTTAACTAATTGACATGGACCCATTTCTCTTCCGTCTGTTCTCCTTTTGGGATGCAGATTTTATAGGCAACAGGTCCACAATTTCAAAACAAACATGCAAAGATGGAAGACCTTTCCATTCATTGGTCTCGTTTCTCTTGAAATTGTACAAGTAAACCTTTTTCACCTACCTCGTATTCATTTTTTGTGGTCTTTAAATCATAATTGATTTCATACCTTCAGCCGACTTCTATAAGTTGCGCTGCGCATAAGCAAAAGTGAGATGGTTCCTTAAATTCTCACTGTACTCATGAGTGATTTGCGCATTTATCAGCTTCTGCTCCTCAGTTCAATAGAGCAAATGTTGAGGTAACATCATTCTTTTTATGGTCATAAGCTTAAATGGAGACATTTTAGTTGCAGAAGTTGGTGTAGACCTAATAGCCATGAGGAGAAGCAGCAATCAAATGTCCCGGCTGCATGCTTACAATTGTCTTATTGTATCACTCAACCCCTCTGCTTTATGCCAGGTGATATGCGATGTGGAGTTTTCTTTTGACCCCTAGAATCTCCCACATCTTAGCTATCACCTCTCTGGTAAAATGACTTCCTATATCCAACTCAATCCTTTGCAGGAAGCCGAAATGATTGATAGAAGATGTGAGTGATCATTAACACTGCAGCCATTTCTGCCTTATAATTTGGGGCAGTGAAACATTCTACCCACTTTGCAAACCAGCAATGTACAATGAACAAGTAATTGTTCCTTGAGAGGAGCGAATCATTGGCCCGATGAAATTGACTTGCAAATCTGACCAAGGCAGTGTCATTCCCTTTTTATGTATGGGAGCTCTGTGTGTGTGGGAATGTGGCTGAAACTGTATACGCACAAGACACCCCTTTAGATATATGTTGAGGTCCTGGCCCATGTGTGGCCAGTTTGCAACATCTCGCATGATTTCCAATGTCATGTGAAAAACCCTATGACCAGAAGTGGCTGCTTCATGGGTGTGATTCAACATTAGGCTCTGGAATGAAGTAGGTACCACCCACTGGTCACATCCAGATATGGATCTCCGTACCAACAAACCGCCTTGGATTGGAAACATTTTGGAAAATCTCATCAACACCCAGAGATCCTCCTTACCGGTATGCTCTAATTCTGTTAGAGGAAAACTCACAGGGTCTTCAATGTGGCGATAACATTTTCAATAATAGGGTCCTCTGTTTGTTGAGTGATCAGATATGCATATGGGGCATCTTTACTCCACTGAGCAGTTCAGAGTTCACTGTTGGCATGAGTTTGAAACCTGGTTACAGCTGTGATTATCATTTCACCCAGCTGGGATTTGGTACCTCCGAAATCTCTCTGCATTGCTCCAGTTTTTGCCAACAGGTCTCCCAAGTCATTCCCACTCTTATTCAGACCCTCTATTTTGAAATGACCTTTATCTTTTTTCAATATATTTCATCTCATTAGAGGTCACTAATTGACCGATTATTTTCCATGTTTCCATGACCTATGAGATCATCTGCATCACCACCTGTGAAAAGTACCAGATAATTTGCAATTATCAGATGATAAATTGTCAGAACTTTTAAAGATATTAATGTGCTCTATCATTCTTAATCACAATCAGATACAAGCTGCTCTGCCAACGGAACCAAACTCTCCTGGTTATTCCATAACACCTGGTGACAGTGTCCTGATAAAGGCTGCCAGAAAAAGACTACTTTAGCCCCAAGGTGGAAGGGGCCCTACCTGATCCTACTGACTTCTAACTCAGCTGCAAAGGTTCAGGGACACCCAACATGGGTGCATGTAAGCCATTGCAAGTGGGCAACAGTCCCTGCATTGTAGCTGCTATAGGCTGGCTGATCTGTTTTTCTGTATTGACTTATGCTAACGTAGTTTTAGGACTTGATTCTATTGTACAAAGTATAGTCGCAATGAAAAACGTGATTAATGTTGTGAAATCGGCAGATCTCAAGGTTTGGCCGTGGTATAAGAAATGATCAATCAGTGGCAAGGAAGAACTTGCAATCTAAATAGATCATGGAAATGTGGAGTAGATCTTGGGTTGGGATTTATATCATGAGCAGCTGAATGTCCATGGGGTTAGTGCCATCACCCTGGGAGGCTCTTGCTAGTTGGATGAGTGATGAAGACTACTTGAAAATTCTAAACTCACCAATAGCAGACACCACATAGCCAATGTAACCTTAGAGACAGAGATAGAGAGTACTGTTACTAATATACCTATATTATTGGGATGCTGTTCTCTTTATTAGGAGGAGAAATAAAATGATTTCAAAGAACATATGTTGGTATAAACAATGGAATGGGACTACAATAGTGACAACATAGAGAGAACGTGGTGGTAATGCAGGCATGGTTACAAATGGCAAGGCAATGCACCGGGTGGTGGTGCCAGCATATTGTGGGATGGAAAAACTCACTGCTTTAACAGGGAAAAGAGAAGGGACAACAAGTACAATTGGAGGGTTAATTATTAACCAAAGTGGATGGGTGTAACAGTACCAGGTCTGTGAAGGCGTGTTCAAAATCTCCAGAAGCTCAGTGTTATTATTCAAATAGTTTAGAGAACCACGCATGTGCTGTGATTCAGCAAGTACAGTCACTAGAAGTAGAAATAGAAGAATTCATAGAATACACCCAAGTATATAACCCAAAGTTATGGTACAATGCAGTATCAGGCCCAGAAATGACCAGCTATAGATACATGGTATTAAAGGCAACAGTAGCAACAGTTTTGCTTTTTGTTCCTTTGCAGCCTTTCAGGTGACCATCCACTATCGGAATTGTACTCAGGATGCCAGTATCTGATTAGTGCAGAAACAAGAGGAAATGCTGGAATGATGGCCGAAAAGAGAAATATTGGACAAAATGTGGAGTGAAGCTAATACTGCACTTGCAGCATGGGGGATATTCAAGGGTTGACATTTAGAGGGTCAATTGGATCGAGTAAAGAAGGCCGTTGGCCTCATATCTCAAGCAGAGCTTAAAGGCAGTGAGGCACGAATCAGTGAGCTTCATTTCATAGGGACCTTGAGTCAGCTTACTCAGGGGGCTGTCCGAAAACTGACGGGTAGTGTTCTAGAAGCTGGATGGAATCTGTAATGGGACATGGCCTGCAAAGTAGTGCCCAATTATCTGAACGATCAATTGATATTGATTTGGGAAGATGTGCAACCTAACAGTTGTTCCATTCTGTTGAAGATCAATTCCAGCACACCAGGTGACATGTGGCAGTGGAGAAATGTCTGGAAATACAGCACCTGATATTGTGAGGACAAAGAATGATTGTTTGCAACACATGGGCCACTATATGGACTATGGGCACTGGCTAGCAGAATCAAAACCGGACCATCGGCAGGGTGCACCTGGAAATGGTTGACACACCATGAAGTATGGGAAATAAAGCTACCCATCAATGCCTCTCAATATCTTTTCTCTGTCCCAGTACTAACTCCCAATCTGGGGTTTAGCATTGGTTTAATTTGGGAGTTATGTCCTCTATAGCACCACCACTGAAACGCTTAAGTAAATTAACTGAAGGACCAATAGCGTTGGTCAGGCACAGGGTGTTCTAGGAAAGTAAATGTGGTGGGTGTAATGTAGAAGGAAGAAGGTTGTTTCAAAGAAAGGATTGATGTGTAGAATTAATGGCACTGCTTGAGTTTGATTTGCATTTCACCATTCATACTAGTAGTAAGCAATTCACCATTTTATTGCCAGCTACAGAAAGAAGGAAGATAAAGGTATATGCTGCATTCTTGAAGGGGTGGCCAAAGTTAGTGCTGCAGAGGATTCAGGATCTGAAAGGGGTAGACGAAGCAGTACATGTGTCAGATATGACAAAGAGCTTGCATTTGTTGGAGACAGCGGCCTCATTACGAGTTTGGCAGTAGCCGTGTTCGTTAAACCGACACGGCTGCTGAGAAACTCGTGAAAGTACCGGCACCCAGCAATGGGGGCGTACACGGGCATTCCGACCCCAGTGCACCCGGTCCGTCCTGATTGCCGGGTGCCGGTATTCATTACTCCCCATTCCTATTTGAACCACAGAGTGCTCAATGGAAATGGGGAGGTCGGATGCACCGGCACCAATCATGAACGGTGCATATGACGAGTTTTGCTCGTGGGTGGCGCTCTGCCTGCCAGGTCAGAACTGGCGGGCAGAAAAGCACACCCGAGCACATCTCGTAGTTTGCCGGTCCGGTAGTAATGGCGCCGGTAGCTTACCAGCTCTGTTACTACCGGGAGGGCAAACTTATAATGAGGGTATAGAAAGTAAAAGAAGGCTATGAAGTGGCTCATCCCACAGCCACAATTTGTATGAAGGGAGTATTTTGTCAACAGCAAGCAAAGAGGAATCTGAGCAAATTTACATTACCACCATAGTATGTCTCACAGAGTTTTCTTTCTATTAGCAGGGATCATTTGGTGCTGTAGGTGGTGTTGTTGCCAAACAGGGGCAGACGTCATGCAGAACTAACCCTCCAGCTCACCTTCTCATGACCTGTCCCCATGCCAAGCCCTCTTTTGTTTTGATAGAAATGAGGCAAGAACGTATGTTGCTGCAACAAGAGTTTTGAAAACTATTACAAAATCATGAAGATGATTGTATGTATTGTAGCCTAAGTGTGGAAAAGGTAGATAGCTAACCTGCTCAAATGAAAAGCAGGAATGGGCCTTAGTAATGATAGGTTTAGAATAGAACTCCTTGTGCAAATGAAAAGCAGGTGAACTGGGGATATCATAGGGATGTTATATCAGCTAAATTAGTTGTGCAGTATGCGCACAACAGTGGTCTGTTGGCTACAGAGGGAGGGGGTAATCTGGTTTGTACTGTAAAACGTTGCCATTCATGCTACTGGATGACTATGATCATAATGGGTAAATAAACCCTGATATGGGAGAAGTCCAGGTACAGTATTTTATATTTGCACTGTTATAATTATATTTGTGCACAAGATGCTTGTTATTTTTCTTCTTTTACGCTGACAATGGATAGGGATACACCCACCTATTGGCTGTTCATAATGCTTGCACCTGAGAGAGTCTACTAAAATGGACATGCACTAAAGGACTGTTGAGGCAGCACTTTTGGAAACTGTTAGGGGCACTGGATGAAGGCCACCTGTACCTCCATCTTGGATTGTAATGGTGTAAACCTACTTGAACAATGGGGTACTATTCTCAACCAGAAATGTGTCAGGGAGTGTCAGCCCCACACCCCACACCTGAGGAGGACAATACTGGATATTGTCAGATTAGAGCGACTGACCCGAAAGCGAAGAGCCCCACGGTCCTAGGAATATAGATGGAAACCGAAAACTATGATTGTTTACTATGATCGTGGCCACAAGGAGAACTCAGCTCCTTGAATCAAGAATTGCTCAGGGATTAGCCCAGGGTGAAAGTACTTATGAACACTAATTTACCCAATGGCAAGAAATTGTCATGCATCATTGGGTTATTGTCTGGTTTTGAAAAAGGCCCATAGGCCGAAACACATGTAAACCATAAGACACAACTTTAATTAAAACTGAATGGAGAAGGTGAGAAGTGACCTCTGCTTGTTTTCAATGTGTTCTATTGTGCTAAAAGAGGGGGCGTGGATACCTAAATGGATGTAAGGAGACAAGATCATGAGACGATAAAAGCGAAGGCAAACTAGAGGTGGATTGGGTATAGAAACTCTAATTAAACAACACAAAAAGGTATTCAAGGTACCAGTATTTGGATAAAGTCTAGGATATGATATGATAAGTCATTTATAATGTGACTGTACACAACTGTTTCTAGGAGTGACACGACAAGGGAGGGAAGACAGAGGGAGGTAAAAATAAATGGTCTTACTAGGCCGTGTATCATTGCGAAATACAAACATTAATCAAATTATTTTCTAAGAATGGTATATTTGACCGAATTCAGTCAGCACCATTCCTATGAAACTGAAAATACCAAACATGAGGAGCCGGGGTTGCAGGGGTGTCCCCTGCTCCCCATCTTTGGCATTTTTTTTTTTTGCCATGTTTGGCATTTTCGCCTTTGGGGGTTCTGGGGTGTCCCCCGCTTCCATGATATTGAAAGCGGGAGACCCAAAAAAAAGAAAAAAAGAACAAAAATGAAATATGGATCCTGCAGTATCAGATCAGACTCGTGTTGGAGGGACAGCACTGACGCTGCAGGGTGTAGGAGAAGCGACTGTGGCAGTGGCCAGCAAAAATGTAATCGTATCTGGCTTGTTTTACCGAAGTCGAATTGCAGTGAATCGACTATGGTCAATTCTGCTGCAATTCTTTCGACTTTGATAAAACAACCCAAATTCTGTCATTTAGATTGTGTGAAAAACACAAATGTGCAGGGGCGAGGGAGAAGGAGGGTGTCAGAGGAAGGGAAGGGGGAAGTGCAACCAGGACAGTAATGCTCTGAGTTAGTGCAGTCAGGGCAACCTGGCTCTGGAGGCAGGTTACTGTAGGCAGGTACTGAGAGCGTTGTAGGCCTGGAGGCAGTACAGAGGCTACTGGTCCTGGGAGAGCCTGGTACCAGTGAGATGCTGGGGTAGCCAGGCAACTAGTAAGTGCAGCATATAGGTAGGTCAGCAGGGGGAGAGAGAGAGAGAGAGAGAGCAAGAGAAAGCAGAAGCAAAAGGGAAGGTCTTGGGCTGCTTCTGGAACTTCAGGTGGTCCGGCTCCAGTTTGAGGGGCAGGGAGGCTATTGCAGCTGGAGGCACTTGCAGAGGAGAGGGATCTAACACCCCCCCTCTCTGCCTGGAGAAGCGTCTGACCTTCATAAAGTTGGAGGTGGCTAAGTGAAGGGCTCAAGAAGGAAGATATTTATGAAGAGAGAGTTGCATGTAGTCCAGGCCATGGCCCCAGAAACCCTTGTGGACGATGCAGAGGGTCTTGAACTTGATCCTTGCAGCCATCGGAAGCCAGTGGAGAGATTTCAGGGATGGAGAGATTTGGTGCCTCGGCTTGAGGCAAGTCTTGCAGTCATGTTCTGGATTAGTTGCAGAGGGCATAGAGTAAAGGAAGACAGACTGAGAAAGAGGCTGTTGCAGTAGTCCAGCCTAGAGAGAACCAGGGCTCTGGAGACATTGAGCTTCTGGGGGAAAGTGAGGAAAGGAAGAATACCTCTTAGGAGGTGAAGCTTGTAGTGTGTCTTCTTGGCAAGGTCAGTGATGTGAGGAGAGAAGGAGAGAGTGGCATCAAAGGTGAAACCAAGGTTTTTAGCTTCACAGGAAGGTGAAGGAAGAGGGCCCAAGGAGGGAAGCCAGTGTGAGAGAGGAAAAGTGGGAGCAAGGGTCCCAATTACAAAAAAGGATCTCAGTCTTACTGGCAGTAAGGCAGATATCGCCTTAATGCTACTAGATGTTAGATATGGTCACTACAAATTATTATACTTCTAAAATAGAAACGTACACTTTCTACATGATACCTAGTTTTCACTCTTTCTACTATTAAGTACATATTTAATGCCAACTGTGGGACACAGATAATCTACTACAACACAGGTGTGAGGCACATATCACATAAAAAGGAATACATAGCTAAGGCATACACTTTCTTTATATATGCACAACTTCATTTGTCATACTAACCCTCTACCCATTTACACCGGCTAACTACCTCCACCCATTCAAAATACATCGGGCCTCATTACACGGTAGGCGGTGGACCAAGGTGCTATTAGCACCTTGGTCCATGCCGGTAAAATACCGGCACCACCTTGGAGGAAAGGGGAATTACCTCCCTATTCCAAGGTTGGCGGGGCGGTAATTCCCCCTTCCCCCATTGCCCTTCCCCATTCCCATTTTTGCCCCATAGGGCTCTATGGGAATGGGGAAGGTGCTAATTACGGTGCTGCAAATTGCGGTATCGTAATTATCACCCTGGTCCCTTTGCAGGTTGGTTTTTAACGCCTGCTAAACAGCAGGCGTTAAAGTATCAACCCGCAAAGGGACCTCGTAGTAAGGCGGTAAGGGTTTACCGGTGCCCTTACCGGTACTGGTAAACCCTTACCGCACTACGTGTAATGAGGCACATCCTCCTGGTAAGTTTTTCGACTAAATGCTTCTTTCATTAGAAACATATCTACATAACTACTGTTCGCACTCAATATATATTCTTGTAATTAAAATGTAACAAATTGAGTAGGTGTTGATACATCCAAACAAAGTCTGTTACACCAATGCTTTAATGCATTCCATGTACACAACAGCTCATATTCAAGCTTTGGTATAAAAGAGAGAACTGCTATAACTATACTTACATTCATAATATCTGATGAAAGGAATTCGCATTCTTACAAACATAAATTCCCTGCAACCTACAGCTTTCAATATGTTCAATATATTGCGGCCTACAACTCGTATACTCCCTCAACATTCACTATAGCAGCTAGAGCAGATTTCAATTGTACAGCAAAAGATATGAGAACACCAGATTACAGAACACAAAATATCTGTATTTGATTGTTGAAATCCATTCCTATTTTATACCCTTGGAGTGACCTTGCCTTATGTTATGAAGGCTTCAAGAAATAGAAACAGCATTTATGGCCTCATTATAAGTTGTTCGGACCGGTAATAAAGTGCCGGTGTTGATGTATACCGACACTATACCAGACCAGCCAACTAAAGGTTTGCTAGTGGGGCACTGTGTTACCTCCAGCTAAGAGCTTAAGGTAATGCATATGCCCTACCAGCAATACAAAATGTAATTACCAGCACCAGTATTGCTTGTACCAGTAATGACAGCTATCCCCTCATGGAGTCCTTTTGAACTCCATGAATGGGTATTAACACTGTCACTCGGAATCTGGGGGCAATGCCCCTGGACCGAGTGTCAGAAACAGTAATAACATTTGCCAGTACCTTGGCAGATCTATGGCCAGGATACCGGCAACCTTATAATGAGGCCCTAATAAGATTAAGTGTGCTAATATAGCTTTACAGACCTGCAGCGAGGGCCATAACTGGTGTTATGGGCCCTGAAGACCGAGTTAATTTAATGAGGTATGAGGGACCAGAACGCCTGGTATGGCCTGAGGTGCAGGTACATAAAGCTATTAGAACACCCTCAGGGCCCGATTCTGGACTTGGCGCATTGAATGTGCTAAAAAGCAGGATTCACTGCAACATTGAAGCTGCTTACTTTGGTGTGTAAGAAAGTGTTCATATGTACCATGGATGTATATGAACACGTTCATATACACCAAAGCAAGCAGCTTCAACGTTGCAGAATACAACGTTGAAGCTGCTTGCTTTTTTGTATGTAAAAGTGTTCATATAGCCCCCTCATTCCTCCAAGGGGGACCACCCACCCAGCAACCTGAGCCTCCCACCTTTACACATTGAGAGGCAACCGCACCCCATACCAGCCTCTATAGGGCCATTCCGTGCACAACCCGTCCGTACCTCACATCCTAGAGGACCCACCCACGCCTACCTTCCTCCATAGGGACCAGCACCACCAAAACCCTGGTCTTTTCCCCAAATCAGGCTCCCTAACGTCCAATCCACTTGCATTGCAGGGCCCAACAGGAGCCTCGCCTGCCACCAGGACTGCACCCATACCAGAACCAGGACCCCACAGGGGGCTCACGAACCTTGACCATAGGTAAGAGGTTTCAATTCCTCGCTAACTCCCAACTTTCCTATACCCTCATCCACTTCCTTGCTTGCCTTGTTTTGTTCTCTCTCCCTTTCTTCCTACCTCTAATGATTACTGCATTAAATCGAATGTATGTACAATGTAACTTTGAATCACGTGCCACAACCAATTCACTTCACTTTAACACCACTACTCATACACTGATATAACCTATGTCACTAAATATAACACATGTCACAAATGTCACGTATCACATGATTTTTGAATATTTTTCAGCCTTGATAAAGACCCTTTGGGTCGAAACACGTGTCGGCTGACAAACAAGGCGCACATTTACCTTTAAGTGTATTGACGCGTTACAATGTAATGTGAGAAACTATCCAACACTATCACTAATAAAAGCGAAACTTGTATCGCACTAACCACAGTGTTAGAAAGATTATTTCAACTATTGAAGCAAGATAGCCAGGTGAAAACTTCCTTTACCTGCTTAACAACTTGGGGTACTGACTAAACCCCAACAACTCCTGTGATCTTGTAACGCCAGATAATTTTATCTGACTCGGACAAGAGCGGAGCTTAGCATAGGCTGCCTCCACACCTAGAGCCAACCCTGACCCTACTAACACATACAAGAACACAATTAAAACAATCAAAGCTACCAATTACAAACACAGAATTACTGACATCATCCAGGCCCCACTGCAACTAACATAGTGCAGACATGATGGCTGGATGAAAAACCGAGTGGGTGTTGGAGACTCTTGGCTGTTTTGGTTGATGATTTATTGCACAAGCGCACATAGTGACATTCAGATGAATTTATTACATTTTATAATTAAGTGGTTTGGATTGCAAGGATTGTGATGGTGTGAGATTGTTCCTAAATTGTTGATTCTGAGAAGCAGAGAGCAGGCATATGTCTTACTGATTTGGTGCGAAGGTTATGATTTGGGGAATGTATGAGGCGTATCTCAGTATTTGATTATAAACATTTTGAAAATCTCTTGGAACTTTTCCCTCACAACACCTTAATTTTTTCCAAAATAACTCGGCAGCAAATATAATTCCAAAATTCAGAAATTGTGGAGAAATGTAAATAAAGTATTTACTGCTTTCATCGGAGATCACAAACATATGTGAATATTTTGCCAAATCCAGCAATATCGTCACTCCCTTCTCATATGGTCAGGGAAGTGCAACTGCCACCTCATCCCAGCCCTGAGGTGGCTGCCCGAGGATCATAAGGGGGGGAGAGGACCCTCATGAGAGAGAGAGAGACTGGTCACAAGACACGTGGTAGCCACCTTTCCACTCAGGGGGACACAGACACAGACTGTCATGGCCTATTGTGTTCTTGAAACTGTTCAACTATCTTTTATTGACATCAGGTTCCGTCTGACAAATTATAACAAAGTACTCAGACAAGAAAGAAGACCGGAGTGATGAAGATTACTAGAACCAGAAAGCCCTCACTGTATTCTTGTTCTCGGCAGGAGCTACATAGTAGCTGGTTACTTAAATACCTGTCAACTGTGTGAATGTCTGATGTAGTGAGGTCGACGGCAGTGCAAGGCTGTCTGGGGATGCAGGATACCAGGCAACAAACAGAGAAGGGACAGAACAATGTTCTGAGCTGCCGGAAAACCACAGCAATCGCGAGAGGACAAGAAGAAAACCGGAGCAGCCAAAACAAACCAGTGAGCCCAAAAGGGGAAAGCAGGACAATGAGTAACTTCAGGGCGAATGCCATGCACTGTGGGTAAATATAAGGAGTCTACTAAAGTAGGCAGAAAGCCCTATGATACAGAGAGAAAGTAACAAGTCTGAAACCCATCTATCTTGTGAAAGACAGTGTGAAAAGTTCTGGCATGAGAGTAAACCAGGCACTGTGAGAGTCTGGGACTCGCACCCAAATATAAGTAAAGAACATTGTGAAGGCAAGTCTGGAGAACCAAACTCAAAAGGAAAAGTAACTTGCTGTAAAGTCCTGGCAGGAAAGAATACCAGGCAAGTGTGAATGGTTGTACGAGGACTGACCCTCAAAAGGAAAATTAAATATTGTAAAGTCCTGCGAGGACAGTAATCCAGGAAAAACTGAATGTAAAGCAGCAACTATCACTTAGTCCTTGCAGAGAGCAATCCAGGCCAAAGTGAAATTGTGTTTGGAGACCTGAATCTCAATTCAAGAGTGTAAAACCTTGGGGAAGGGAATCATCCCCCCTGAATGGAATATTTGTAAACTAACTATGAACTGTGGAGTAAGTCAAGGGATGAGGAAGAAACCTTGAGTGTGTGATGCTAGGGGAAGGGAATCATACCTCCTTGATTGGAAAGTTGCCTTTTGTCAAGGAAAATGGTAGAGAGCTGAAGGGAAGTTGAAGACACAAGGGAACGGAAAACCTTCTCCCGTTGTTCTGAGCGCTGTGAAACCTTTAATTATTTGTTCAGTTGTGCACCTTCTGGTACATTATATTGGAACATTAATGAAAAATACAGATGGCCAGTTGAGATAATGTATTCCTTTCCATATTTTCTTTAGTTTGTAAGGGTCAGGATAGGATGTTGCACACAGTTCGCAGAACTCTTTTCTAACATTCTGACACTGTCATCCTTTAGATTAATTGAGCCTGGCAATCCCCTTATAAGAGTGGGGTGAGATATTGCTTTCTCTAACCCTTCTTTTTACTTTAATAAAAGTCTATAGCAATCATCACAATGTGTCTGTGTCCAAGTCTTACTCCTGATTCATTACAATATCTAATAAAAACATCAAGTTTTGCATGTCTAATCTTTATAGACATGATGGAACCCATCTAACTGGTGAAGAAAATACACTGTTCCTTGAGAGCATTAAATCAGCAATCCAACTTTCTTGAAAAACGTCAATCAATGTACCCAAAAAAGTTCTTTTAAGAACTACCTATTACATATATTCTGTAAGGATGAAGAAGTGGTTTCGAAGCTAGTTATCCGTGCGCTGGTGATCACTAATAGAATTCAAATACGGTGAGCTAAAGAATATAGAAGGTGCAAGCAGCGATCACACAAGGCCCGCCAACCAATCCACCCTGGTTGGTACTAATTAAATAAACTGATGAAGAATGGGAAGGTAATGCGCTTAACACCATTACAATAATGCATCACAGAAATGTAAATATGTTTAATAAGGACATGAACAGCCGACATGTGTATTGACACACAGGTCGTCTTCAAGACACGCACAGTGGCAGTCAAGAAAAATCTGGAAAATCCACTTGGATAGCCGTGATCACTACACAGCAAAGAGGACCAAGATCGTCATCCAAATGACAAGAAAGAAATATACATGCTACAATGGCCGAAGCACATATATCGCTTGATGAATCGAGCCACGTTGAAAAGCCACTTCTTCAACACCTTCTTCAACTACTGCTGTCACCACTTGGGACACCGCAGTGGGGCAGAAGATTGTTCCTTCCATCTCACAGGCCATACAGGATGCTGCTGACCGATACTTTGTCTGTACTGTGACACAATCATCTGTGGTGGGTAGGGTACCGAAGTGCATTTGAGGAAGAAATTAAGGCACATGTGAAGGATGCCTAATATTCTAGTTTTTTAGCAGGCCCTACATCTTCTTTTTTCCACCTGTCCCTCCTTATGGTGGTTGGTGAACCTTCTCTCCATCGCTCCCTCCCTCAATTCCTCCCTCCCTCTGCTTTTCAAATTTAATCAATAAGAATGAGAGAAAAACAATATTCTCTCCATCTACCTTATATTTATACTTTAAGTAGTAAGATTCTATTGGAATAGCTAACATTTTCAATAGCATTACATTGTATGCTAATGGAAATTGTAAAGAATTTTTATAGCAAAGAAAACAAAAGGCAACAGTAATACATTTCTGTCCCAAACACTTTTCTCTGCCATACAAAATATAAAGATAAAGCGGGTAATTCATGGAATCAAGCACAGAAGTGGCGCACGTGGCTGGCGCACATAGGGAGCATGTGCCAGCTTGCACCAGCCGGGTGCGCCAAAACCCATTTTGACGCACCGTGTATTCATGAATTTAAACATCCATAACCAGCCGTGGTGCAGCGACCCTGCAGCAGGACCAGTTATGCCCCCAACCCCGCCCCATGCACCAAAAACATCTGCACAAATCCCGTACATGGCGCAAAGGCCAGTGGACCAGCATACAGCCCCCCAACAACGAAATCACGCTAAAAACGCCACTCACCCCTCGGAATACATGTGCACCGGTCACGCCAGCCCAATCGCGTGTAAACCCCCCGTGCAACCCTTGGAATATGCGTACCCTGCTTGCGCCAGCCCAATCTCATGTAAAACTCCCCGCGCACCCCTCGGAATATGCATACCCCGCTCGCGTCAGCCCAATCACATGTAAAACTCCCCGCGCACCCCCGGAATACGCGGACCACGCTCACGCCAGCCCAATCACATGTAAAACTCCCCGCGCACCCCTCGGTATATGCGTACCCCGCTTGCGCCAGCACAATCGCGTGTAAAACTCCCCTCAGAATACGCGTAACCTGCTCGCGGCAGCCCTATCGTGTGTAAAAGTCCCCACGCACCCCTCGGAATATGCGTACCCTGCTCACGCCAGCCCAATCGCGTGTAAAACTCCCCATGCACCCCTCGGCATACGCATACCCCGCTCGCGCCAGCCCAATCGCGTGTAAAACTCCCTGCGCACACTTTGGAATACATGTACCTCGCTCGCGCCAGGAAATCGCGTGTAAAACTCCCCACTCACCCCTCGGAATATACAACCCTGCTCACACAAAACAAATTGCATGGAAAAAGTTCCCCCCTGTGGTGTGAGCTGGCTGTGGGACATGGAAAGGGGTTGTAGGGGTGTCCCCTGTGGTATGGGCTGCCTGCGGGGCATGGGGAGGGTGGATGGGCTGCCTGCGGGGCATGGTCAGGGTGGATGGGCTGTCCGCGGGGCATGTCCATGACCCACATGCAGCCCACATCACAGGGGAACACCCAACACACCTGACCATGCCCTGCAAGCAGCCCACATGGCACCATGCTCTTGTGAGCTGAAACACATGTCCCCCCCACCCGACCCCATTGACGGCAGCCAGCAGGCCCCAACACATGACTCCCACCCCCATTGACTGCAACCTGCCAGCAGGCCCAGACTCATGTCCCCCCACCCCAACCCCATCGACGGCAACCTGCCAGCAGGCCCCGACTCATGTCCCCACCACCCCCAGTGATGGCAACCTGCCAGCAGGCCCGACTCATGTCCAGCCCACACCACCCCCAGTGACGGCACCCTGCCAGCAGGCCCCGACTCATGCCCCCCCCACACCACCCCCAGTGACGGCAACTTGCCAGCAGGCCCCGACTCATGTCCACCCAACCAACACATTGTCACAACATACATGCATGTAGCAAATGTCCACCCAAATCCCACACCACGCTGCACACCCATCCATTGTCCCCACAATATCTAAGTGGGTCCAGATCAGCACACTGACTGTTGCAGTTAGCCTATGCTTTTAGCCTATGTTGCCCAATACTTGACTGCTGCATTCAGCCCATGCTTCCCAATACTCGATTGTTGCATCTTGCCTATGCTGCCTTAATATTTGATTGTGGCACCCAGCCTTTATGGCTCAATATTTGAATGTTGCATTTATCCTATGCTGCCCAATACTTGATTGCTACAATTAGCATATTGTTTTGCCTAATACGTAATTGTTGTTTTCAGCCTAATTTTTGCCCAAATCCTGATCATTGCATTTTGCCTTTTTTAGCCCTTATTTGATTGTTGCATCTAGCCTACGCCACCCAATACTTGATTGTTACAATTAGCATATTTTTGTCCAACATTTGATTGTTGCATTTAGCCTAATTTTTGCCCAATACCTGATTGTTGCATTTTGACTATTTTAGCCCATACTTGATTGTTGCATTTAGCCTATGCTGCCCATACCTAGCCCACTCTGACGAATATCTAGCCCTATTCTAGCTATTATTCGTTCAATGCATATAATAGCAGGCCCTAACTCGACAAGCCACAACACTATGTACTCTCACCTGCCAACACCAATCTCTCGAATATCACTCTTTAATTTGATAGCTCTATCTATCACTACTATCTACTTCTCCATGCCTTCCGTACAACCCCCAGAGGGCACAGGAGCCCTTCATATGCAACCTATCTCCAAATCCCCGTGCAATTTAGCACAGAGAAACTTCAGACTCCGGGCACGACTACCCAAAATATTCGAACCCATCAATAAATATAATATTAACCTGGATTAACCTGGATCACCTTTGACTGAAACTACCTCCACCACTGGAAACTACCGTTCCTCCTAGCCACAAACCCTACCCCAAAAGAATCAAGCCCACCACTAACCTTCCTACCACCGCCAACTTGCGTCCTACCATTCAGCCAGAACCTGACCTTAAAGGCGCATTAATCAATGCTAGGTCCTTAGTTGCTCATGCTACTGACATAGCACATACTACCTGACCTTGACTTCATCGCCATTACTGAATCCTGGCTCCATGAGGCAGCAGGCCCAGCACCAATGCTAGTAGTCCCAGACAACTACACTATCCTTAGAGCTGACAGACTAGATGCACGAGGTGGTGGAATAGCGATCATCTCCAAAACTAATCTCTCCATGAGAATCACCTCTACACCCAACCTTAAATCCTGTGAGTCTCTTTCCATTAAACTACCCACCGCCAACTCTCAATCATTAAACATCCATCTCCTCTATAGACCCCCAGGCCCTATAAGCACCTCCAATGAAGATATCATCACTGTTATTCCTGAGAAGCTAAAAAACTCCTCTCAAACCCTAGTGCTAGGAGACCTTAACCTAGGGTACAATGATATCAATGATCACCAGGCCACCTCTGTAGCCAACGTCCTGACAGAACTAGGTTTCACACAGAAAGTGAATATGCCCACCCATACCAAAGGGAGAACTCTTGCCCGGGTTGCCAGCCATAACTGCAACCTCGCTATTACATCCATCACCCCCCAAATATGGACTGACCACCACCTAATTTCCTTTACCCTCAATACCATAAGACCCATGACTCTGACACCCCTCGCCGTACCCACAGTAACCAGAAACAAGAAAAACATAGCGGACAATATTTTGCCCCATATCCTACCCAATCTCAACTCCTTACCAGACCACTCTGACCCAGGCCTCCTAGTGGAGGAATTCAATAATGCTATGACCAATGCCCTCGACATCATTGCTCCGCTTAAATTTAGGAACAGCAAGCCAAAAAAGCATCTTAACTCCTGGTTTACACCCCACCTAAAAAACCTAACACTCCAGAAAAGAAAACTCAAAACGGTATGGAACCGTTCTCCCACCGCAGAAAATAAAACTAATCTAATAAATATCTCAACGCAATACAAAAAGGATATCATCCTGGCCAAACAAGAAACGTATAACATCCGGATTACCTAAGCTAACTCCAGTATGAAGGAGCTCTTCTCTATTCTAAAAGAATTGGAAACCCCTATTGCAGTACAGGAAGACTCCATTAAAGATAAAACCTGGTGCACAGACATTCAGCTGGTACTAACCAACAAAGTGGCCAACCTCCAAACTAAAATTGCTCTAAAGAAAGCTACCTTATCAGCCCAGACACAATTTCCCCTGAACAAAACCCCTGTACTGAAACCTAAAGAACTCACCCAATTTAACTTCTCGAAGGTCTCAGTGCTCGAGGTAGAGAAAACTATTCTCGCACTTAAACCCTCTAATAGCAAAGGAGACCAATGCCCAGCACAACTGATCAAGGACGCTGCTAGAGATCTAGCTCCCTTCATCACCAAACTTATCAATGCCTCCATCACTACTGGCACAATCCTGCGTAACTTAAAGGGATCCTGGGTACTGCCCCTTCTAAAAAAACAAACCTTGGACCCTTACATCTCCACAAACTACAGTCCCATCACCACAGTGCCATTCTTATTAAAAATACTAGATAAGGTAGCATATAACCAAATTCAGAACTTCATTGAGGCAGACCATCTCCTTGGCGCCCGCCAATCTGGTTTCCGACCTCAACATGGCACAGAGACTGCCCTCATCGATTTAAAGGCCCAAATAGACTCACTTAGAGACGAGGGTAAATCAGCACTCCTCCTCCTACTAGACCTCTCAGCCGCCTTTGACCTGGTGGACCACAAAGTCCTTTGTAATCACTTGGACTCCGCGGCCCACTTCTCAGAGGAGGCTATAGTCTGGATACAGTAATTCCTGTCACTATGAGGGTGTTCTCCCCCTCAGCAGCAGCAGACCCGATACCCATCACTTGTGGAGTGCCCCAGGGATCTTGTGTCTCACCAACACTCTACAATATCTTCACCAAGCCACTCTTTGACGATCTTGGCAATCTGGGCATCACCTACACCAATTACGCAGACGATACCCAGATTCTCCTACCACTTACTGGGGATTATGTGGAAGATCTGGCTTTGGTGAACAGAGTCTAAAGCATCGTGCAGGCATGGATGGTCAACCATGGCCTATGCATGAACGATGATAAAACAGAGCTCATCATCCTGGGTACCACAGCTCGCATCTCTAAACTTAACCCTAACTATTCAGCATTCATCATCGATGGGAACACCATCAAGGTCGCAAAAGAAGTAAAAATACTAGGTTTCTATCTCGATTCGACCTTATCCTTTACCAAACAGGTAAACTCATTGGCCTCATCCACGGCCTATACATGTAAATTAATTCGAGCCGGGAAACAATTCCTATCAGATGACAGTTGCCTAATTTTATCCAGAGCCCTTATCCTCTCAAAATTAGATTATTGTAATTCCCTATACAAAGGGGCATCCAAACAAACCATCAACAGAATACAAGTGCTCCAAAATAATGCACTTAGAGTGGCCCTAAGTATCCCCAGAAGAGCACATATTTCTGAAATAAGATAGAAATATAAATGGCTCTCTACCCAAGAAAAAATCAACCTCAAATCGGCCTCCCTCATCCACAAATGTTTAAACAATAAAGCCCCTAGCTACTTAACAGAACGATTTACCAGGAGTAATTCTACTAGATCAACTAGAATAACCAGCGCTAACTGCCTTCTAGTGCCCAGATTGAAACTATCCACTATTGGAGGGTCCAGCTTCCCAGTTCGGGCAGCCCAATTGTGGAATTCCTTACCTCACGCACTTAGATCTGACCTAACGTTAAACAAATTCAGAAAGAATACAATAAAATGGCTCACTGAAAATGCTATATAACCCACATTCTCCCCGCGTACCTACCGAATGTATTGTATTGCACCTGATACAGATTTGCTGTCTTGTTACGTCAGCCTGCTGACTTGTTGTCATTTTACTGCTTGTACTTGTACACTATTAACACTGTGAAGGGAAGAAAACTGTCCTACCATGCTCTGTAAACTTGTAACTCTTGTAACTTCTGTAACCAAGCTGTAAGCCCTAGTGTCACTTGCGCCCTGCTACCTCTGGGTCTGGCGTCCAAAATAAATAAACAGACAAACACTTCCCAGTACAGGCCCCGTGACATGTCATTCTCAGAAGCACACATGCATGCACCCAAAGACATGCCCAACATGGCCACACAGCAGCGACACATGACTGAGGCAATGACGACTGACACATGCACCAAACTAATGAGAGCAGACAACACAAATATGTGACCTGATGAAAAAACAGAAATCTCCCAAACGAAAACAACCATGTCAAGGAAAATTAAATGAATATGAACTGAACTGAAATGCAAATTAACATAAAATGTGATTAAAACAAAAGGAAAACCTCACAGTTGTCCATGTCCAGAAAACAGGACAGGGCTCTGTCCTCGTGTGCTCGCAGGGACGCCGACATGCTCTCCTCCAACTCCCTGCAAGTCTCCTCGAGAGACTGTGCCCAGCTCAATACCCGCCCCATGGAGTTCTCCACCCTGACCATGGTGAGCCATGCCCTCTCTGCCCGCACCACTCTGCATCCATTTGCTGGCCCATCTGCTGCCACACAGAAGACACACACAGTCCAGGGTCCTCCTGACCTTCGGCCGATGACTGCCCCCGTGATGTTGTATGCCCAGAGTCCAGACTCCTCCTACGTCGAGCCTGGTGCTGCTGCCTTGATATCATCTGCCTGTGCCACGACGACTGGCTCGCGGATGGTGACGACCCCTGGGGCTGTCGTGGACATGCCCTGCTGGAAGTTGCCTGCACATCCTCCATTGCCAGGGATCCTGTTGCTTGGGTGACCACCTCTACGGAACCTCCAACTCCCGACTGTGGCAGGGATGGAAATTCAACCAGCCTGGCCTCGGTGAATGAGGCAGGTCCACAGGGTGCCCTGGTGGCATCTGGGCCAGAAGACGGCATGGAGGACGATTGGCACATAGTGGGTGCAGAGGAGGAGAGGGTCGCAAGAGCGGCCAGCACATAGAGGAACCCTGCGACAATGACCCGTCCTAGCCAGTTCAAGATGGCACACAGCTGTTTGTGATGATGTGCGTTGTCCTGTCACGGATTGCCTCGTCCGCAGTTAGGGGAAGGTCAGTTGATGTGGACACATCCTCTACCTGCGGACAGGCCTGGAATAAGCCATCCCTGCTGGTGAAGAGAAGCAGTCGCAGAATCAGGGACAGGATTACACACAAGCACCTCCACTGCGATCTGTGCTGCCTCCTGCCCCTGTCCCTGGATTGCACTACTTGCACCAGTGGAATCACCCCACCAGGCCCCACGTGTGGATCTAATGCAGCTTCCTCCTCACCCACCACCAACCTGGATGCCTCCACACCGTCTTCACATTGCCCTGCCCCTGTGGGTTCACACCTGCCCCTTCTACTGCTGAGGAACCCACTCCCAACCTTGGCCTCTTGGGCCGCCCCTCGGCAGCTGCGGCCGTAGTGGCGGATGCTGCACCAGTCCCCTCGCTCCTGGGAGATGGCATAACCTGGGAAGGTGACTGGGCCTTGCGTCTCCGGCTGGTGGAGGCATCCCCACCGCTCTGCTCCACAGCGCCATCTCCGCCCTCTTCTTCACTAACCACTGTGGAAAGGGAGACATTGAACACAAGCATCAAGTTGCTGAACGTAAGTCTGCTACACACAAAGCAAATGCATATGAGTGACACTGTCGTATGTCATTGCCATCATCACCTTCCACAACACACGGGTCTTTGCAAGCAATACACATGCACATTGTTAGGGAGAATTCTCATTTTATGGCTAATTTCCTTCACCTAGTGAGCCCCCCAGCAGCTTTGCTGGTTTCTGGAGTTATTTTCTTCACTTGGTAAGAGTGTGCCTCTTTTTCGCACTCTTACCTGTGTTTTTGCCATGTGTATTTCCTCTGCTTTTGGTATTGTGGACTCTGGAGTACAGCACTTCAGTAGCCTCCTTCTTTTGTGTGTTACACAGCACCTTCAGTGCAGTGACACAGGGTTGTCTTTTAGACTTCCCACCGACTCCATTTCTGAGGCTGACTACTGTCCTCCAGAAAAGGGTAAAGTTGCCATTAACTTTACTTAGTCATTTAACCACAGATCCAGTACACCCCATCCTACATGGAGTACTGGAAAGGGTTAATCCGTAGACCTTTGTATCTGTACCTCCTAGAGCATTGTTTCGCGCTTTTAACATTTAGACTTGGCTGGTGGCAGTGGTATCTACCCTAACATTTCTACCACGATTATACTATATAAACGTGGTATTGTTTGAGGCTATTATATTAGACTCAAACTTAAACCCGCTTGACCAAATACTTTTTCTTTTGGCTCCGGTCGGGTTTAGTCACCATTTCTTTTTGTTAAAGTCCTTCTTGTGTTTTACTTTGCGCTGCAAACCGGGTTTGCCTCCTTTGTTCACTGTCTTTTTGCGGGCTTCTGCCAAGAAGCCCTCCTCTAGGCGCCTGGGTGTCTAGGTGGGCTGAACATGAGGGAGGGGTGTAGTCACCCCCTGCACAGGGTATCCTAGGAAACCCAAGTCACACTTTGCCATGATTGGGCTGGACAACCCCCCTGCTGCGTGATTGACAGACAGGCTGTATGAATGGGGGATTTTCACATAAAAGGCAGGTCTCTTGAGCTAGAAGTGGTCGCCACTGGAACTAAAAGGAACCGAAGAGAAGCGGAGAAGAAGACGGCTGCTGCAACTACCCCGTCCCGGTGAAGCCCTGCTGCAGTCCTGAGCTATCTACCCTTCGACGACCAGAGAAGATCCAATCTGGAGTCTTCTTCCCTTGAGCCTGTTGGGGATAACCAGCTCATGTTCCACAGCCAGAGGATCCTCTTCTTGGTCGAAATCACTGCACACTGCTGTAGTAGTCCAGATAGCCATCTGAAGAGCCTCTCCTGTTTTTAAGGAGCGTACCTTTTATTCACAGTCGCTGCTGCCAGCTTCATCCCTGTGTGGTGCAGACCCCTCCAGACGTCCTCCTTCGCACCGAAGCTCCAGGAACCATGGGTCTGCAGGAAACTACCAGGAACAACTGCCGTGGCACCAGATTCTTCATGGAATAGGGTACTGTGTTCTGCTTGAAGAATTAGGGTGAACCCCCTATCTTCGCCTCCAAGTCTTGCCCTTGTTTTCCCTCCTCCTTATAACTTTTGCTTCCTCTGTTGACAATATCTAAGTACTCCTAGCAACGTTGAATCTTGAACTGTCCGACTGTGTGATCCTCGACAACAGGAACCCGGTTCCACTTGACACTGGCTCCGGCCTATTGACTCTTGAATTTCTGTCTATGAGTGTTCTCTGATTCTGTCTGCCTTCACAAAAGTATTGCCTATGATTTTTGCCCCCAACTCTCTCTGGTTAACTCAGGTGCTAAGTGTGTTTTTACCCCGGTAACATTTCTTGCCGCGGATACGCGTTTCTTTAGTAAGACCGAACTGTCATTACTGTCAAAAAGTGATCGCAAGTGTATTCCCGGTAACGTCTTTTGTTTCACAACACTGGTCCTTTAAAACATAGGGTACTTACCTTGAGTTATAGTGTACCAAAGTGAATTGGTTGGTTGTAGTGTATTTTACCTGTGATTTTGAATTAATAGAAGTGTTAATAACAAATTGTTTAAACATAAATGTACTTATATTTTTTACCTGAAACCTTGAGTCACTGTTTGCTTGAGTCACCGTAATTGTGGTCCCTTTGTGTAATCTCTGCTACTGCTCATATACTCTTGAGATAAGTCTGGCTGCTCCGCTACTGCTACCACTTTAACATAGTAGTACAGGCTTGTACCAAAGGTAAAACTTGTATTGCCACCTGTGGTCTTAATTGTGTGTAGTGGTCCCTAAGAGCACTGCACAGGATTCTGCCTAACACTGGTGTACAGCTGTGAGGATTTGGAAGTAGAGTGATTACACTTAGAGTGCTGCTGTTGATTGGGTTCAACTAACCACAAGGCTAACACCACTAATTCTATTCAACTGAGAAATCATGTCAAATATGGAAAGCTACACTGAAGAGGGTCTCTTAAACTACACTGCTAAGGTTTTGAGAACCATGTGTAGAGAGAGGAGTCTCTCTGGTAAAGGCAAGAAATCCAAATTGGTTGCAAAGATAATAGGAAAACAAAGTCTGGGGAGTGGGTCAGAAGGGCCTACCCCTCCAACAAATGTGGATACTGATGTTTCTGATTCTGAGAGTGTTACTTTAGAATAAGTAGATGAGTCCTTGTTAGGAAACCCTACAACTCCTTTGCCTGCTCAGAAAGCACAACATCTGTCCACAGGGACCCCCACAGGTCCTGCACTTACTCCTGAGTTTATTGCACTTGAGAAAACGAGACTTGAATTGGAAGTGAAACGTATTGATGCACAACTGCCATGAAACATCAGGAGTTAAGGCTCAGAAAAATGGAGCTGAATCATGAACTAGAGATGAAGAAATTGTCTGTGAAAAATGCTTCTCTCCCAGAGTCTTCTAGGTCTTCCAGCCCTAAGTGACCCACGTATGCCAAAGAAAATGATTGGTATGTATGAGACTAAACTTCATGTTTTGGATTGGTTAGCAATGTTTGAGTACAATCATGGGATTCAAGGTATCCCAGGGAACCAGCTGATTCCCTGGCTTTTCTCTAGGCTTCACCCTGTTGCAAGTGATGCTGTAATGGAGTTGGGGGAGGAGGATAAACAGGATTATGAGTGTGTGAAGCTAGCATTAATAGCTAGGTTTGGGAAGATCCCTTCCCAGTATTTTACGAGGTTTGGAACCCTCAAAAATCATGATGGTACCCCTTGGGCTCCCTGGGTGTGTGAATGTTTGAACAACTTAGATGGTTGGGTTAAGGGTTACAAAGTGAACACTTAATGAAGGTTTGAGGAATCTTGTGATGTTGGAGTCTATTTTTGATGTCTGCTCTCCTGAGCTTAGACAGCACTTGGCTGATTAAAAGGAGATAGATCCTAAGAAGCTAGCTAAGGCTGCTGACTTATGGGTTGCCAACAGAGCTACTCACAAGGATTCTGGAGCTACTCAGAAAAAGGATGAGGGGAAGCAGCCCAAGAAAGACAACAAAGAGAATTCCAATAACTCCAATCCAAAAGAGGGCCACAAACATAACCAGGGTAAGCCACAAGGGAAACCAAATCAGGCTAGTGTACCATCTGGCCCCAAACCAGATGGAGGTCAGAAAAAGCCCCCATTCCAGAGAGAATTTGGGAAATGCTTTGTTTGTGGATTAACTGACCATGTGAAAGGAGATCCCAGATGTAAGGGTAAACCTTCAGGGGTCCACACTGTCTTCTTAGCCTTCTCCCAGGTCGATGAAGTACCTATGGTCAGTGGAAACTTCCAGTTACTAGCTGATGAGCCCATGAGAGTCTCACCTAGTGTTTCTTTAGTGTCCTTGGGTCTTTGGGAACAACAGAACTTAGATGTCTATAACTCAATCCCAGATAAAACTATAGAGTATTACAAAGATAGTGTTCTTGTGAATGGTCAGGAAACCCCTGCCATCAAAGACACTGGAGCCAGCATAACTGTGGTTGAGGAATGTTTTCTCAAGGTGGAGGATGTTGTTAAGGCACCCAAACACCTAACCAAGTTAGCTGGAGGCCCTATGCAAATGGCTCCCCAGTTACCAGCTCTCATCCAGTGTAATGACATGACTGTCAGAATACCTGTACCTGTGCAAAATAACGTACCTGGGAGGGTTCTGCTGGGTAACAACCTTAAAACTCTTGGAGTTGTGTCTAGTACCCCCAGACTCCCAGCAGAAGGAATTAGGAGCTCACTAGGTCTGCAAGGGAGAGAACCTTGAGAGGCTGTCCTGGGGATATGATAGAGGAAACTATCACCCCAAGTCCACAGGACCTACTTACTGCTATTGCAGGACAGAAAGAGACAAAGGGGAAACCGAAGTCTGCCAACAAGAAATCAGCAAGCACCCATGTACCCAGAAGAACATCTCCAAGACTGTCCAAAGTCACATCTGTGACTCCTCCACCAGCTGAGACTGAGTGTGAGGTTCAACCCTGTATGGTTCAGCTAGAAAAAGAGGAATCGGATCTAGAAGAAGATCTTACTCTGGTAGGAGATGTTGACCCTGTTGACCATCCTGAGCTGCAGCCTTTACTGGCAGAAGGTGGACCCAACAGGACAGATTTCAACAAAGGACAAAGAGAGTGTCCTACCCTGGAAGGTCTTTGCCTACAGGCAGCTTCTCAGCTCAATGGGACTGAGCCTGGGAAGTATAGGTTGCACTGGGAAGATAGCCTCTTCTACAGTGAAACAACTGAGTCAACCCCTGGAGATTGCAAGAAACTTGTAGTACCTCTAGTGAACCGACTCCAGTTTCTGCAGTTAGCCCACGAGATACCTTTGTCTGGCCACTTAAGTTTTAAGAAGACCAAGGAAAGGCTCTCTCTTTACTTCTACTTGCCTAACATGGGTTCAGAAGTAGACAAATTCTGCAGAAGCTGCCACACTTGCCAAACCTCTGGCAAGAGTGGAGCCAAGAATGTGGCCTTGGTGCTTCTCCCAGTGGTGGGAGTTCCTTTTGAGAGGGTTGGGATTGACATTGTTGGTCCCCTTGACCCTCCCACATCTTCAGGCAACAGGTTTAACCTGGTTGTAGTGGATCATCCCACTGGATTTCCTGAAGCCATACCTATGAGGACTGTTACGGCTCCGGCTGTGGCTAAGGCCCTGCTTGGTATTTTTACCAGAGTAGGTTTTCCCAAAGAGGTGATATCCGACAGGGGATCAAATTTTATGTCCCACTACATGCAAGCCATGTGGAAAACCTTTGGAGTCACCTACAAGTTCTCAACTGCCTACCATCACCAAACCAATGGGTTGGTGGAGAGGTTTACCAGAACTATGAAGAGCATGATGGGTGCTCTAGAAGAACCCCTTAGAAGAAAGTGGGACCTTCTACTGCCATGCCTTCTCTTTGCATATAGAGAAGTCCCTCAGGAGGGAGTAGGATTCAGTCCCTTCGAACTTCTCTATGTCCATCCAGTCAGAGGTCCATTGGCCCTGATTAAGGAGGGGTCGGAGAGCGCTCCTTCCCCCAAGCCAGTCAGAGTGACTGACTATGTGATAGGTCTCCAGCAGAGAATGTCACACATGATGGCAGAGGCAAGTGATAAATTGAAGGCTGGTCAAGCTCTGGTCAAACATTGGCATGACCAGAAGGCTAACATAGTTGAGCTCTCTCAAGACCAGCTTGTTCTTGTTATGGTCCCCACAAGGCAGAGGGCCTTGCAGGACAAATGGATCGGACCGTTCAAAGTTGTGGGTAAACTTGTAGAGGTGAATTTAGGCAATCCTAAGGAGGCTCCCAGAGTCGTTCACACCAACCGTTTAAAGGCTTATGTCGCTAGACCTGACATAGGAGCTCTGCTTCTAGCTTCAGCACAGGAGGAGGAGGAGAATGAACCTCTGCCTGACCTCCTCAGAGGCGTACCATTAGATGAGCAAGTGCAAGGAGTTATTCTCTCTTCCAGTCTCACATCTGACAAGCAGGATGAGTGCAAGTTACTGCTAAAACAGTTTGCCTCCCTGTTCTCACTTTCACCAGGCTTGACCACTTGAGGAGAGCATGACATAGTCACTGTTTGCCTGTCAAAGGCAGGGGGTACAGAATGTCAGACAATGTAAGAAGCCATATAAGGAATGAGGTCAACAAGATGCTTGATCTCGGGGTTATAGAGCCCTCTACCAGCCCATGGTCTAGCCCAGTTGTGCTTGTACCAAAGGCAGGATCCAAGGAGTTGAGATTCTGCGTGGACTATAGAGCTCTAAATGCAGTCACAAAGACTGATGCCCATCCTTTACCTAGACGGATGCTCAAGTTTGAGCTGGTGGACAAACTTGGTGCAGACAAGCACCTCAGTACATTTGACCTAATGTCAGGCTATTGGCAAATAGCCCTGACAGACCATGCCAAGGAGAAAACTGCATTCTCCACCCCAGCTGGCCTCTAACAATTTAAGGTAATGCCTTTTGGACTAAAGAATGCACCTGCCACATTTCAGAGGATGGTCAATAAAGTTCTGAATGGGATGGAGGACGTCTGCATGGCATACTTGGATGACATGGCAGTGTTCAGCCCTACATGGAAAAAACATATTGAACACCTAGAATATGTATTGCAGGCTCTGGAACAGGCCCATCTGACCATAAAGGCAAGCACATGTCAAATTGGTCAGAGTACAGTGATCTACCTTGGACATGAGGTAGGAGTTTGGAGGAGGTGAAATAAGACCATTGCCTAGCAAAGTACAAGCTGTACAAAACTGGGCCACCCCTACTACTCAAACCCAAGTGAGAGCCTTCTTAGGTCTCACTGGGTATTACAGGAACTTCATAAAGAACTATGGGACCATAGCTTCTCCCTTGAATGTCATCTCCTTTCCCAAATTCCCCAAAAACGTCAGGTGGAATGAGGAGGGAAATCAAGCCTTTGAAGGTCTGAAGAAAGCCCTTTGTCAAGCCCCAGTCCTAAGAGCTCCTAACTAAAACAAACCCTTTATTGTACACACTGATGTTTCCAATGTAGGTATAGGTGCAGTCCTTAGTCAACTGGATGAGAAAGGTAGGGAACATCCCATTTGTTTCATCAGCAGGAAGTTAAAGGATCCTGAGAAAAGGTGGGCAACAATCGAACGTGAATGTTTTGCTATTGTGTGGTCACTGAAGAGGTTTAGACCATACTTGTATGGATCTACCTTCATCATTCAGACTGACCACCAACCATTGAGATGGCTGATGCAAATGAAAGGAGAAAACCCAAAGTTACTCAGATGGTCAATCTGCCTACAAGGATTTGATTTTTCCATTGAGCACAGAGCAGGAAGTCACCACCAAAATGCTGATGGTCTCTCTAGGATGTTTATAACCAACTCGAGGTATGAGAACCATCCAGGAGTGGATTAAATCCTCCTGTCCCTTAGTTTGGGGGGGCAAGTGTTAGGGAGAATTCTCATTTTATGGCTAATTTCCCTCACCTAGTGAGTCCCCCAGCAGCTTTGCTGGATTTCTGGAGTAATTTCTTTCACTTGGTAAGAGTGTGCCTCTTTTTCCCACTATTACGTGTATTTCCTCTGCTTTTGTGATTGTGGACTCTGGAGTACACCACTTCAGTAGCCCCCTTCTTTTATGTGTTACACAGCACCTTCAGTGCAGTGACACAGGGTTGTCTTTTAGACTTCCCACCGACTCCATTTCTGAGGCTGACTACTGTCCCCCAGTAAAGGGTAAAGTTACCATTAACTTTACTTAGTCATTTAACCACAGATCCAGTACACCCCATCTTACATGGAGTACTGGAAAGGGTTAATCCTTAGCCCTTTGCATCTGTACCTCCTAGAGCATTGTTTCGCTCTTTTAACATTTAGATTTGGCTGGTGGCAGTGGTATCTACCCTAACTTTTCTACCACGATTATAGTATATAAACATGGTATTGTTTTAGGCTATTATATTAGCCTCGAACTTAAACCTGCTTGACCAAATACTTTTTCTTTTGGCTCCGGTCGGGTTTATTCGCCATTTCTTTTTGTTAAAGTCCTTCTTGTGTTTTACTTTGCGCGGCAAACCAGGTTTGCCTCCTTTGTTCACTGTCTTTTGGCGGACTTCTGCCAAGAAGCCCTCCACTAGGCACCTGGGTGTCTAGGTGGGCTGAATGTGAGGGAGGGGTGTAGTCACCCCCTGAACAGGGTATCCTATGAAACCCAAGTCAGACTTTGCCATGAGTGGCTGAAGTGGTTGTCCAGGCTGGACAACCCCCTTGCTGCGTGATTGGGGGATTTACGCATAAAAAGTAGGTCTCTTGGGATAGAAGTCAGAATCACCACTGGAACTACAAGGAACCGAAGAGAGGCAGAGAAGAAGGCGGCTGCTGCAACTACCCTGTCCCGGTGAAGCCCTGCTGCAGTCCTGAGCTATCTACCTTTCGATGACCAGAGAAGATCCAGTCCGGAGACTTCTTCCCTTGAGCCTGGTTTGGATAACCAGCTCATCTTCCACAGCCAGAGGATCCTCTTCTTGGTCGAAATCACTGCACTCTGCTGCAGTGGTCCGGATAGCCATCTGACGAGCCTCTCCTGTTTTTAAGGAGCACACCTTTTATTTACCGTCGCTGCTGCCGGCCTCATCCCTATGTGGTGCAGACCCCTCCAGACGTCCTCCTTCGCACCGAAGCTCCAGGAACCGTGGGTCTGCAGGAAACTACCAGGAACAACTGAACTGTGTTCTGCTTGAAGAATTAGGGTGAACCCCTTTTCTTCACCTCCAAGGCTTGCCCTTGTTTTCCCTCCTTCTTATAACTTTTGCTTCCTCTGTTGACAATATCTAAGTACTCCTGGCAACGTTGAATCTTGAACTGTCCGACTGTGTGATCCTCGACAACAGGAACCCGGTTCCACTTGACACTGGCTCCGGCCTACTGACTCTTGAATTTCTGTCTATGAGGGTTCTCTGATTCTGTCTGCCTTGACAAAAGTATTGCCTATGATTTTTGCCCTCAACTCTCTCTGGTTAACTCAGGTGCTAAGTGTGTTTTTGCCCGGTAACATTTCTTGCCGCGGATACGCATTTCTTTAGTAAGACCGAACTGTCATTACTGTCAAAAAGTGATCGCAAGTGTATTCCCGGTAACGTCTTTTGTTTCACAACACTGGTCCGTTAAAACATAGGGTACTTACCTTGAGTTAGAGTGTACCAAAGTGAATTGGTTGGTTATAGTGTATTTTACGTGTGATTCTGAATTAATAGAAGTGTTGTGTTAATAACAAATAGTTTAAAAATAAATGTACTTATATTTTTTACCTGAAACCTTGAGTCAGTGTTTGCTTGAGTCGCCGTAATTGTGGTCCCTTTGTGTAATCTTCTCTACTGCTCATATACTCTTGAGATAAGCCTGGCTGCTCCGCTACTGCTACCACTTTAACATAGTAGTACATGCTTGTACCAGAGGTAAAACTTGTATTGCCACCTTTGGTCTTAATTGTGTGTAGTGGTCCCTAAGGGCACTGCACAGGATTCTGCCCAACACACATACACCACCGCACAGTCATGGATCCGTCTGTGTCCACCTCTCATAACAGTGCAATCATGGACAGCTAGGCCACAACAGTCAATGCATGCATCGAGATGTGCATGTGTCATGCATCCATGGTGTTTCCCAGTCACACACTCACAACTCTGTAACACGCACATGTACACCATGCATGTCCATGATGGTGACATCAGCATCCATGATTCACACAACAGACATGGCCAGGTACAGACACAGACATGCAATCATGTGTGCGTCATCACATGCAGGTGCATAGCAACACACACACCATTGTCATTGCACACGATTGACTGGACTCACATGCTTCACTGTCATGTCCCTGCACACAGACATCCATAAATGGGGGGATGACAGACATATGTCCAAGGTGCATGCACCTGACACACCTCACCATGCACTACGCTGGAGATCAACACATTGACACTTACCATTCGACTCCGGGCGGGTCTATATCTTGAGGACCTGGTGGTGAAGCGCTGGGTTAATGCGCTCCAGGACCCTCATCTGGATCTTGGTCAGCTAGTCCCTGTGCCCCACTTTTCCACGAGGATCAACGAGGCGCTGGGCCTTCCCGAGGGCCCTGGACCTGAAGTCCTCCCAGCACTTCAGGACATGGTCATAGTCGCAAGATGCCACCCCCTCTGCGTTGATGGCACCCACAATGTCCTTCCAGATCCTCCTCGGTCCATCCCTGTCGAGGCGTGAACTTGAGAAGAAGGCATCATAATTCCCCAGGACTCGCTCCACCAGGATGCCAACTTCATTTTCAGTGAAGCTGGCAGCCCTCTGCCTCTCTGACTGGGGGTTGCCCATGGCCCCAGATGGTGTTGATTCAGACATGGCAATCCTAGAGGCAGGTGTGTGTGGGCAACTTTGTCCTTTGGCTGGGCTGTGGAGCGATGGTATACCAGTCAGGCGTCTTCTGGGTCAGCAGAGGTGGTTTCAGGTACAGGATCCCTGGCTATGGCTTCTGTGCAGGCACCAAATAGCAGGGCACGTTGGCAGCAGGCAAGCTGGCAGCAGCGGATGGCTCATAGGAGGCTGCTCAGGGCTCTGCGGGGCAGGTAAATGGCCTTCTGGGCAGGAGCGTGGTTTCCATGTGT
This sequence comes from Ambystoma mexicanum, assembly GCF_040938575.1. Taxonomy (NCBI): domain Eukaryota; kingdom Metazoa; phylum Chordata; class Amphibia; order Caudata; family Ambystomatidae; genus Ambystoma; species Ambystoma mexicanum. The sequence goes on from NC_090922.1 coordinate 1,168,241,624, forward strand.
TGTCGCATGGCCAGCTCAATGCAGAGTGATTTAGCACGTGAAAAAACAGCACGTCAGCGTGTAATTCAAGGAAAGGGCCTTGGCGCGTAAGTGGCGTGATGCACGCAGGTGTTTCCCTCGGCATGGGTGCAGAGTGAATCTGCACATGCAAAAACAGCATGTCCGCGTGTGAATGCGTGTAATTCAAGGAAAGAGCCTAAGCGTGTAAGTGACGTGATGCCCACAGGCGTTTCCATCGGCACGGGTTAAAGGTGAACGTGGCCCAGCAGTTCGCTGTACATGCTTTTGTGTAGACCGACGCGTGTGTTGCTACTTCTTGTTGTTTCACGCGCCATCACTTCATAGTGGATCGAGGACGTACCTCTTCTTTTGGCAGGTATCTTGTCTACGCATGTTTTTCTTTCCCACGCTAGTCATGCGGTGAGTCACGCACGCTATTATTCCCACTGCGGGTCCCCCTGTGTATTGCATACCCGGTTTTGAGGTCATAGTAGCATGTGTGTCCCATGCGTATGCATTTTTTGTGTCCCTGGGTGCCACCCCATACTGCGTGATTTTAATTCCACACACGTGGGCTACCAGGGGTTGCGTGGACAGTTTTATTGCAGTTTTGGGGTCCCTGAGGGTTGCGTGACCCATCATTTTCTCACAGGGGTCACATACAGCCTTGCAGGAGCACATACCCCATCCCCCTCACATCAATTGCCCAGGACAATTGTTGTGTTCACCTCCCATTGGCACTAGTACATCCGTGTCATGGTTGGGAGGCCACAAAAGGTGAGGGGTGCCTCAGTAGGGCGTCCTCCACGTGGTGGGTGTGGTCAGGGACATGGCCGGGGTGGCCAGGGAGTAGTGGGAGCAGACGCGGAAGAGGCAGAGCTGCGCCACTTCATCAGGATGTTCTGCCACGTTTTGGTGCAGTCATGCCACCACCACTTGTGGCTCCGGAAGATGCAGCTCTTGCATCTGACACTGGCGCCCATGTGACCTGGCAGTCAGCTTCATCTACTGTCACGGGCCCAACAGTAGTGCTAGCTGCAGGTGCAGCTGTGGCGACCACCACCCACACTCAGGGTCGGCCAGCACATGATGCATTGGCACCTGAGGACTCCCATGTTGAATTCCAGGTGGTCAGGAGGCACAAGCAATGTGCGCGCAGTGATGCTCTGACCGTGGTACATGTCCCTTGGGCAGTGTTGTCATTTGCTGCCCCAAGCAGCCAGGTTTTGGATGCGAGTCTGCCAGCTAGGACTGTGTCGGTCACAGACCTTGGCACAGCAGCTCTTGCTGCACTGGGTCCTGTCAAGAGCAACCAGCAGCCACTGACGCAAGTCAGGGCTTCCGTCCCAGTTCCATCTGTCACTCCCTTCGTCCAATCCACGAGCGCCAATGCCCCTACTGATCAGGGCGGCATTTGCCAGTCAGAGTCCGTACCACTGCCCAAGAGGAGGAAGGTTGCTCCTGCGCAAGAGGCTGGGACCCCAGGCACCGCTCCGGCTTCCGGCACGTCGAGGAAGAAGCCTTTCAACAAGCAGGAACTGGACTTCCTTGTAGGCTACATGTCAGAACACGAACACAATATGCGAGTTGGCCCAAATTGCCATACTACGCCTGCCCAGCGTTGGGAACACTGGAAGCATGTTGGGGATGGTGTTAGTGCATTCGGATATGAGGTGCGCACAGCTCAGGACTTCAAAAAGCATTGGGATGACCTCTGATGCTGTGCTAAGCAAAAGCGTGCCTCCAATTATGCCATAACTCAAGTGAATGGCAGTGGGCCACCACCCGAGGAGGAAGAACTCCAGACACATACTGTGGGGTACATCCTTCGTCCTTGATGCAGGGTGTCTCACTCAGACTGTGCAGATGGCAGATGCTCCCCAGGGACATGAGTGCCCATTCATGCTCCATGTGCATTCCATGCATGCCCCTCTGTGTCCTTGGCAGGATGATCATTGTAGTACGTGTCCAGGATTACATAAGTATCATGGCATTTGGACATCCATTCCATGCTCACACTGGCTCAGTCCTTCATCACGCACATGTTTAGGGTGTCATTGTCTGTGTGGGGCACAGGCCTCCCCCTGTTCCAGGCCCCTGACTCTGTTCAAATGGTGTAGTGCCTTCTGCATGAACGGGTGTATTACTGACGGTTCATCACATGTCCTGCTTACTGTCCCATTCTCATCTGCTGTGGTGTCAGTTGACTGAGATGATGCAAATGAGGCTAGCCAACACTGCCAATACACAGTTCTCTGGTCAACCTTTCATTGCCATGCAATACCACCGTGGATTTTCAATAGGGGGCGGGGGTGATTAACTGTAGCCATGCAACCCAGTGCATGCACATTGCACATGATGGCTGCACTTGCCCTTAGACTGCTGTCATGTTAAGTGATTGACATCAAAATGTACATGTTGATGTTGATTGTTGGTAACTTACACATGTACTGCACCGCACCCACCCACTTCTGAGCCATTTTACACCGTCTACATGCCTACTCACTGCTGCAATGTCAAAGTGACCTTGCATGTATGTTCCGATGTTCATCCCTTCACTGTTATGTAACACACTAGCACAGGTGCATCCTGTGACACATGTACTCTGTATTGGAACACCCTAGTGGGTGTTTAGCAAAGTTGATTGGTCAATCTGTGTATACTTACTGGTATAGCCCACAGATTGATTATAGGCTGCAAATTGGGTTGTAATTACTGTGGAGCTGCCTGCATGTGTGTATGTGTACACTTTGACATACATCAAAGCAAGCAGCATTGAAGCTGCTTACTTTGCTGTATAGGATGCTGTTCATATACACCATGCGGATGTGTATGAACACAGGTGTATTTGAACACTTTCACATACACATATGCAAGCAGCTTCAATGTTGTGTGTGCAACATTGCAGCTACTTACTTAGGTGTGTGTGAAAGTGTTTATTTACACATGTGTTTTCAGCAGCATTTTTGTTCAATAACTAATATGTCGTTATTTTACGTAAATGCTGCTGAGATTTCAGCATTGCGCCCCTTATGTTAAACCAGCACAATCTAGAAGGTGCACTGTCGTGCACTACTAGTGCGCCCAGGCCCACTTGGCAATACTGGTGGAGACTGGGCGTGGTGATTTGACACACTGATTCATGTGTTTTGGCACATTCAATGCACCAAGTGCTGAATCAGGCCCTGGGGTTTGTTCTAGAAGCTTCATGGGCTGGCAGCTCGGACTGTACTGGGCGTTATGGTCCCTCATATCTCGTAGAAGGCCCTCACTTTGCTCGGGACATTCACTATGTCTTCAGGGCCCTTGACGCCCGGACGGGCCGAGTTGCAGATCGATGAATCTATATTGGTGATAATGATTTAGTGATGCTTGTCTACATTCATGTTATGTGTGTCATGGTGTGTTCTGATTCACTTGCAGCTGTGGCCATTTGTGCCAGCCTCCTTGGTTATTTTCTACTCAAGTTGTAGCACTAACCATCAGTTGTGGCATCCTCATTGATTATTGTCTACTCAAGTTCCTACACATCCTGTTGAACCATTCTACAACTGTGCAACCTTGGACGTTATTCTATCATTCAGCTTGGACATGTACTTGGCCCTATTCTACAACTTCAGGTCATCTACTGGAGACATTTCCAGGGTTTCTTGGTGCCTTGAGGCTTTTTCCCTGGTTTGGGGTTTTGGCTCCTTGGAGTTCTGCGCGGTTTGGTATTTTTACCGGTCAAGGTGGCCTCTGAGGGAGCTAGACCCTATTTACACGAAAGGAAGAACAAGAAAACCAAGGGGAAGGGGGATCCTGAAGCCAGGTAGACTAGAAGGAAGAAGCCGACAGACCCCAGAGACAGTTCTTCTGAAGGTCAAGCTGATGAGGAAATGAGGGAGGGTTTTCGTTGTCAGACAGTACGCTTGGGCTACAGTGATTGGTCACTGTCTGACATTGTCAATGTTGGGTATTATGTACATGATGTGTTCTACTGGTCAATGGACGTTCCTGTGTTGGGTTTACTTTTCAGGTGTCAGGGGATTGGTGTGGCTTGACACACTGGGGTGTCCACATGGGCACTGTTCACATGTGATGTGTACAGGACAATGAGGGTCACTTCATTTCACGTGCATGTATTGAGTGCATGTCCCTAATGACACACACACTTCCACAATGCACCACCACACATACAACCACCCATCCATTCCCACACATGCACACAGATTGCCTTCTCTGCCATGCTGTGTCCCTGCAACGCATGATCACTTACAATGTTGGGATCGTGTACATGCGTCATTGGTTAATTTTAGTTGCTTGTCCTTTTTTATATGATCCTCAAGGTGTATCCCCAACACAATGGCCACTCACTGTGCTGTGTGCTGAGCGGTGTGTTGCAGGGGACACACACAGCACACGGTTTTGGGATTTGCGGATTTGGATTGCCCAATCTGCATGCCAACAGGCATTCTGTCTTTTGTTGATGGTACCGCTGGTGGCATGCATTTGTGCTTGACTTTGTATGTGTGGGAGGTTGTTAGTCAGTCATTTCATCGGATTCCATGTCAGGTGTGATTGTCTCAGACCTGTTTCCATTTATCACGTGGCACTTCGTAACTAATTTTCATGTGTTGTGCATTTGGTTTGGCATTTTGCTGTTGCATGCCATGTCATGGTGTGGCCGATGAGGGTAATGGGGTTGGATGGCATATGAGTGATTTTCATGGCTTGTTATGCAGGGGGTGGTGGGATATGCACATTGCATGTGTTCCTTTTAGTCACACCGGATTGTTTATGTTTAAGTAGCTATGGATGCACACAATTTAGCACTTCCATGGAAACATTCTCAGGGTGGTAAGGTTGTGACAGTTGACTGTCTCTTTATCATCATCGATTGTCACCTGGTATGTGCCAGGCCTGTGTGCACTCTGCAGGAGTGGGAGTTTAGGTGAAAACTGTGGCTACAAGCTGCGTCCGGGCTGCCTCGCCACATGCCTTTTCCCCTACCATGAGCAGCGCCTGTGCATGTGGTTGGGGATGTTGGGGCACCACCATGTCCACCGGTACGCCCCGCCGTGTTGCAACATTGTGCAGGACACCTGCTGCCAGAATGTTCCTGCACGCTACTGGGGGTGCATATAGTAGCTGGCTGCCAGAGCGGTCAAGGGAACAGAAGCGTGACTTGAGCACTCCGAATGTGCGCTCCACTATGGCCCTGGTTGCAATATGGGCTGTGTTGTATCTTACCTGGGGGGGTGAGGTGGAGTTCCGTATTGGCTTAATCATGTGGGTGCTCAGAAGGTAGGCACTGTCCACTGCAATGGTAGTTGTCATTAGTTGGGTTTGTATATTTGTCTGTGTGGGACATGCATGCATGTGCACAGACATTTCTACTCAACAATGAGCCATGTATTGCCATGCTTCCAAGCTTCCCGGTCCCGGTTCAGGGTGGACATTCTGTATATGAAACTGTCATGGGTAGACCCAGGATAGTTTGCATAGACAGAGGTGATGATTCCATGGGCATCACATGCAACCTGTTCGTTCATGGAATGCCAATGCTTGCGGTTGCGGTAGATGTTCTCAGTGGCCCTAGGTGGACGTAGGGCCACATGGGTGCAATCTATGGCAAAAAGCACTTTGGGGAAATGTGCCTCCCTGTAAAAGTCCTGGACCACGGCCTGCCTTTCTGCGGGTGTTCTGGGCATGTATATGTGCCTGCGGACTGAGGAGCACGTGGTGTAGGCAGCGTGACTGCGTGGTCTGTGAGACACCCCCAACTATGGTAGATGTCCACTGAAATCACCCAGTGGCCAAAAAATGCAGGACATTGAGCACCTTTTCCAAGGGGCTCAGTGCTTAAGCGCACAAGGTGGGTGATGTGAGGTCTTCGTCCCAGGTCTAGGATGATATGAGGTGGAAACCTATATGTGCCATAGACCTCGTCATCAGGCATCCCAAAAAGGGATTCATTGTAGCTGTATAAACGTGTTTGCTGTTTGCGCACAATTTTATACTTTGCGGGTCCGCTTCCACCTGCCTTCGTGTGGCAGACTTGTTTACGCCTGTGTGTGACTTTTGGTGTGCGCGGGTTTCCCTATTCGATTCCATGAATACGTGTTGTTTGTGCGTGTGTGGGCGTTCCATGCATTTCCCAGTAGTACTTCCCCAGTTACGCCCTCATTTTCATGCCTTCTCCATTCTGCGTGTTCTGCCCCCTTTTTGGCGTGTGCCCTACACTGTAAACATCACTCACAGTGTTCTGGATGTCACAGTGACGTGTGCGCCACGTGCGGCTTCGGCGGAGCTCCCAGGAAAAACATGCGCACAGACTTCCATGAATTGCTTGCGTGCGATTTGCACGCGTGCGCTGGATTTTTATCACTTGGGCCACCGTTTTCGGCACACAATTATTCCATGAATCGGCCCCAAAGTGTTTAGCTATTTTGTATGTCTTTCACACTTCCATCTCATTTCACGCCATCATTAAAAAAATGACTCATCCCCCTGCCCTGCAATCATGTAGTCCTCAAATGGTAAAACTGTCTGCGAACTTCATGGAGAACTAACGTGGGGAGGGGGTTTAACCTCAATTTACTTTTTTTCTTACTACAATGTTGGCACTTAAAATAATCTTTTTTGTTGTATGTACTATATTTACAAACACATGCTACACTGCATATTTTAATGATTTGTTTTTCTTAACTTTTACAAAACCTGCTACAAAACATTCTGGATATTGCACACAAAAATCTCATTTCCAATGTCTGATAAATGTACGCCATCTTGTTTCATATTCTCAATGTGGAAAGATGACATTCCTACATCTTGTAAAAAAGCACAGGCTGCTTTATTAACATTCTGTCTGGCTTTTTCAATGTGTGGATGAAACAAGTTTGATCTTTTCCACATGTGCCTTTGAGTAATCCGTGAAAAAATAATCATCATAGCTGGAAACAGTTCTATTAGCCTTCTAAAGGTATCTTCATAGCATACCGAAAGGATATTCAAGTATGATATCTGAAAATGTTGCCTCCACAATGTAAAATAATTATATCTGGATGTTTGAAACGCACCATATTTTCACAAAATCGTACAAATGCCTTCCAGTTCAATCCATGAACTCCATACTATAGCATCTCTATTCATTCAAATCCAAGATTTTCAGAGATGCCAAGGTGCTCTGCATATACCTTCAACCAATGAATACATGCATCTCCTAACATCCACACAGGCTGCTTCTTCATAGCCAGGCTTCTAGTACTTCAAATAAACAATGAGACACATCCCACCCTGTGCACCTGTACACTTCAACTCCTCCTCCACAACCCTGAAACTTGATTGATAATCACCCGATGTCTGCAGATACCCACTGATGTCTACGGTCTCTGCAGCCCTATTTCCATGCAGGGCATCATTAAAGGGCCTGGATGGCACCTGAGGGTCTGCAGATATCATTGAGCAGGACAGCCCTTCTAACGTTTTAACTTTTATTTATGCAACACTCCCTCATTGAAAACTTTGAAACAGTCACACATCCATCCACCATTCACATCCAAAAACTCCACATGTAACTCTGTCACCTCAGTTTAACACTTCTGATGTACATTTCAAATCCCAGAGTATGTGTCCTGTCATTCACATCCTCCTCTATAAATCAGATCAACAATATTTACATCTTAGAAGACATAGTACAGGTATGCTTGTATATTTAAGTAATTTCCTTCACTACCGTTTTAAATATGTATACAGGGTTGCTACTGCATACCCTGTAATACACATCTCCCTCCATAAGCCTATGCTCTTTTTTAACCACTGCTATCAAATGCCATGTATTGTCCACAGTATCCACCTGCTCACATCAAATGGCAGAAAACTGTTCACAAAGTGCAATCGTTTTAATTGTACAGAATTAAACAAGTGCTTCTGCTGCTCATACGCATATGCTTTCTAAGTGCTTTAGTTGCTTTCTATTAAAAGCCATCTCTAAAATGCTGCATGTTTGCTTACATGTTTGCTTACATGTAAAGCTACACTATTTTAGAGGCACAACAGCCAGATTAGATATACCGCCAACATACTGCACCTGCTCACATCAAGTGCTACTCAACAGTATTCTGCATGTATGCATTTTTCCATATTCAATAAATTGCTGCCAAAAAGACACATTTTTAAAAGAACATATAAATGTAATATTTTCCAACCATTGTTCTCACACCCTCACACCCTCCCCCAGTGCCACCATTCTCCACCTGGTTTCATCACTGCTACTTAATAGTACCATACCAGTGTTTAGCAACTGCATTTCCTTTCATTAACAGACATATAAACATTTTGGTGCTGCTACTGTACCTAAACACTCTATGTTTCTTACTAAAATACAATGAACATTTTAAATACATTAGCTTTCCTTACATATACTGGTTCAGTGTTTTCAACCCAGTACTACCACATTCCATAAAGTGGCACAATATTACACCTCATTACAACAAGTGCCACTCAGAACATTTGCAACAATATTTTGCACATACATACATGTTCTTTACTTAAAAACAGAGACACAGAGGAATTCCTAATGCATGTATGCATTTTTGCCTTTAAATATATTCCCACTAAAAAGAGGCAATCCTAAATGCAACACATTCCTAATACAAAAAGGACTAGTGTTTTCCAACCACTGCTATAACACACTATGGCCCTCATTAGGACTCCGGCGGAAAACCATGGTGCTATTAGCAATATGGTCGATGCCGGAGTCCGCCATGGCGGAATGGGGAATTACCACCCCATTCCAAGGTTGGCAGGGCGGAAATTCCCCATGCCACCATGGCCCTTCCCCATTCCCATTTTTTCCCCATAGGGCATAATGGGAATGGGGAAGGCGGTAAGTATGGTACTGCAAATTGCGGTACCGTACTTACCTTGAGAGTCCCTTTGTGGGCCCCTAATTTAACGGCTGGTCTAGACCAGCCGTTAAGGTTGGGTCCCGCAAAGGGACCTCGTAGTAAGGCATTAAGGGTTTAATGGCACCGACACCTTTTACGGCGCCGTTAACCCCTTAACGCCAGGGTCCTAATGAGGGCCTATATACCGATAATATAGTTAACTTAACGTACTTCAGTATCCCCCACATAACAAACCTTAATTCACTCCCTTTTCCAAAGTCTGCTCCTACCACAATAAACATCATACAATGCTACTGAAACTGCTTCAACATTATCACATAAACCAACTAAATTATTTTACCATTACAGAAAAAAAAATTAGAAAAGCAGCTAACGAAGAAAACACTTCACATGCTTCAAAGTAAGTATATTAATAAAGCATGCATGTCTCTCTAATTCAATTAATGTAACTTCACTAGGTATTAGCCTAAAACATTATTTTACATTCAACAGTATTGTATTACACTCATACGTATTCCATTACACCAGTCACACTATTTCCAATCACATCTCAACATTTCTCCATATTCAATACATCACCAGTCCCTTATTGCCTCTTTCTATCGTACACCTTCTGTAGCACAATTTTATTTCATTATTCTTGAAAAAACTAGCCTCATCAACCCATTAAATCAAACCCAAAATTGTTCATATTCATTGCATCACAAACTACTAACACACATTAACACAAATACGCAATCTACCTCACCTCTTTACAATTACACCCACACAACCCTTGTAACTGTAAATCACACTATTGAAGCAACCACTGTTTTTCTCATCACAGCACAATATTCTTCTTTATTCAATAACACCATTACTCCCGCATTCACTAACACCACTACTGTACAACACATAGTACTATAAACACTGTATCACCCATTCCCCATCACATACGCATACATATTCCACCCAACACCTCCAAATGTCATTATCATATTTACCTAAACCCACCACACCTATACAACCTCTAACTCTAACTATCTTCCGAACCACACCTATCACCCCACTACACAATCACAGAGAGCAGTCTATTTCAAACCTCTACAATTACAACCTCTCACCCACCATATTTATACAATAACACTCACATAAACACTCCACAACTTTAAGACACACACTTTCTTTTTTCAAACAGACACAACAGAATGCCTACTAAAAAACATCTCGTAGAAAACCAAGAAAAGATAGAGCAGATAAAAATATAATCAAGCCAGGAAATCAACTGCCACTAAAACAATCGATATCCAAACAGAAAAGCTAGTAACCTCGGTAAAGCGAACTAAACCCCTCAGCACTAAACTAAAAAAACTAAAACTAAAAAATAATGTAATAAGGAAACTAGACCTCAAAATCAACCTCATACTATATCTAGGAATGTTAATGTACACACAATAAAACATTTAAAAAGTAAAGTGTACAAAAAAGTTCTAGTGTAGAGTTCTTATCAATCTTATAAAAAAATCTGAGACGTCACGTTCTATGCTAAAAAATATCCTTCAAGCTCTCATCAACAGCGCATTTAAACTAAAGGGAAAGTTCTTCATATTGATTTAAACAGAATGAAACTATTAACTAAATTAATCAACAAACTACAAAGACATTATGGCAAAAGAAACCCTTAAACAAAGATCTTCCCCAACAAACTTTCAACCAAATGTTCCTTTGGTCCAAACAAGTCAGTCAGTGTACAAATGAACCTGCAGCGCAATATTTAACGTACACCAGCAGTGGATCACATGTTTACAACAATTCCTCAATCACCATGTCAAACTAAAATACAAAAGTAGATTTACAACTTTACAAACCAGGCACTCCGGCCCAGTACGCCACAAGACCAGACTGCAAGGAAATTCATTAGCTTGCATTTCTGAAACAGCTTGAAAAAACACCTTCCATCACATCAAAATGTCAGCAATACACCATTGTGCTATGCAAAATGATGTCCACAGATTGTACTATGCAAAAAGTCCTACTCTATCACGCTCCTACATGGAACAGCCAAATAACTCTTCAAAAAATAGAACACTTTTGGAACTGAAATTGACTTCAGAAATTCTGTTACTTTAGAAAACATTAGCGGACACCTCACCAACAGCAACCTCCTTACAAATACAGACACAAAAGAAACAGCAACCTTTCAAAACACATCTGCTGACAGACCAGACAAAGTATGTGTCTGTTGTAAGAGAACCTTTTTATGAAAAGAGTACAAAAAATAGAAGATGTGGCCTACAAAATACAACACAATGAGGAATCATAATGGGTCCAATTCGCTTTGTGTCGCGTTATATCTAACAGCAGAAAATAAATACAAAATAACTGACACCTCAAAGTTTGCACATACTGCAATGCAAATCTTGACAATGACCAAATGCCATCATGGGCTACCACTAATAACTTAGAAATCGTCCCACTAACAAAAGCTCTCTAACAACTTAATTTGTATGAGAGCATCATAATTCAAACAGTACATGCATTTCAAGCTATAATATGCCTTCAACCCAAAACTGACAAATTGCCACTATCAGAGTTACTGAAAGGCATGCGTGACAAAGTAGTGTAGTTGCCAATAAATCAGAAAGAAAATTAAGAAACACTCAGGACTAGGACAGCCAATAGTCCTTGATTGCCATAGTTAATGATGGCCAACAAAGACAACATTGTTTATCAACAACTAGTTGACTTAACCAAAGTTAGACAGGCCCTAGAATATCTTAAACAAAACAATGAATAATATAGAGGTATTAACATGTAAGGAAACTTAAAAACCATCCAAATTAATCAAGATTCAACACATACTGGCCAATTTGAACGTGCAGATCCTGTTACTGAGCAAACATTTAACAAAGACATTACAGAAGATGCATTGGAAACACATGGAATGAGTCAAGCCAAAGGATCTCTGATGAGCATATCAGACAAAAATGTAGAAGTAGATTATTTTCCTCTACTCTTTCCTACAGGAAAAGTAGGAAGATATAAGGAAAGAGCCAAACAAATTATTGCATCAGAATATCATTCTTTATGAATGTATTCTGAAGACCGAAGATTAAGACAAAATGTATAATACATTTTCCACCTCCTCTAGCAACTCTATCTCACGGCATAGCACACACATTAAAAACAGACTCTCATCTCTTAAACATGTCAGCTACATGTCAGATACCCAACTCCTTCAAAAGATAAAATATGAAAGATAAAAGACAAAGATGAAGTTCGGCAGTAAAGTATCACAAATCGCTTGGCAAGCATGTGTGGTACAAAAGAATACTGGTTATGATGTCACGCTGATGTACGTTGTATGCTAAGGAACATAGGCTGACCCACATGCTTTGTTGCTTTAAGTTGTGCAGAATATGCATGGGATGACTTGCATGACTTCCTATGCACTGCAAACCAAAATAAAGAGGGGATAGACATATAAACTCCAGGAGAACTCTGTTCTCTTGACCTGTCAATGTTTCAAGATACTGTCACCATCCAGTCATTGACATGCTGCACTTAATCTGCAATAAAACTACCCCTCCACTTGGAGAAGTAGAACACTTATTTTGGAAAAAGGAATATAAATCCAGAGGAGCACCACACATCCACATGCTTTTGTGGATAAAAGATGTTCCCAAATGTGGCCATGACAGTGATAGCTCTATTTTTACAATTTATTGAAATATATATTACCTGTGACATCCCTTCAGAAACCACACATATTGACCTACGTACACAAATACTATGGTTCCAAAGACAAAAGTGTGTCAAATACTGCAGACACTGATATGAAAACAGAGGTAAATACTGCACCAAAGGCTTCCCTATAACCCTTTACACCAAAGGACAAGTCAATAGCTTGATTTCTTCTTGATGAAATCCCCTAGAAAAACACAACACATTAAAAGAGATGAGTCATCCAAGTACATCAATGATTACAATGTGATCATTGCCCTCTTGTAAAATGCAAATACAGAAATTCAATTCATTGCAGACAATTACACTGCCATTGCAAGATATGCCCCAGCCTATCTCACCAAAGCTGAGAAGACTGAGCTAAAGACATTTGGGATGACTTCAGTCGACAAAATTCTGCCACATAAATTGTACAGCTTTGGTATCAAAATGCTTTCATGTAGAGAATGAAGGTTCTATGAAGTACAGCATATATGTAAAATCTGAAAACGTGCTCTGGCTAAATCTTGATCCAGCTTCATCACAAGAATTAATAGCCACAAATGAACCCAACAGCCAGGACATTTAAAAAAAGTGATGTAATTGACAAATGCTATCCAAACAGGAGCCATGTTATCGAAGGGAAGCATTTAAAAAAAATAAAAATATTTCATTTAGTTTATACAAACTTTTTGAAATGTAATTAAACAACTCATATTATTTGAATTTTATCTAACTTTAAACATTTTGAGATCATATCTGTTTCCTTTTTGGTTTACTAACACTAATTACAAGTATTTGGACAAGTAATGCTCATATGTTAGATCATATGTTCCCTGCTTTTTTCATCAGTTCTCCTGTCCTACAGGCGGATGATCTTCTCTATTCAAATGAGCTGATGTTGTCTCCAAATCAAATTTGTAACTGTTCAAGGAATCTCATTGTTGCAATCATTAACGTTTTACTTTCATTAATGTGTAATTGTTTTCACCAATCTTCCGAATTGTAAGTCTGGAAACGATTTAACTCCTTCATGCGTTGATCTCTTAGATCAGAACAAAACAGAACTAGATGCTTTACATTCTCTTCTCCTTTTGCGCAGAATCTGCATATTAAATTTTCAGTCGAAATCATCCGTCGGTTTCTCAGAGTATCTTTTGTTTCGAATATATTCAATCGAAATTTTAGGTACAGCCTTCTTAAGTGCTTACATGGAGATATATTCAAATATTTCAAGAGTGTGTTGCGTTTTTTGACTTCTGACCGTAAGCTTTGCATGGATTTTTGGGATGATCTTTGCTCTCCAATTTCGATCCAATCAAGATCTAACAATTTCCTTTTTACCAACTCTGGATTATACCATAATGTTCGTTCATCTGATCCCAGTTGGTTTAGGATCCCTTTACATTGTTGTCTCCATTCATTTAACCTACTGACCTCCAGATCACCTACCACAACCATGTCACTGGCACCACCCTGCCTCACAAGAAACAAGAAAAATATCTCAATAGATAAAATCATCCCAGCTATCCTTCCAACCCTAAACGCATTGCCAGACAATCTAGATCCCAACACACTAGTTCACGAATATAATAAAATCATGTTAACTACCTTGGACAAAATTGCCCCACTCAAACTTCGCACCAGCAAGCCAACAACCCATTTAAACAAATGGTACACACCCGAACTCAAAGCCCTCCGCCTAAAAAAGCAAAAAAGTGAAGCTGATTGGAAATCATGCCCCTCCAGTGAAAAGAAAGCCATCCTTGACACAATCTCTCGGCATTACAAAGCTGAAATCTGTTTAGCTAAACGGAATTCCTATAACATCCGCATTGCCAACTCAAGTATGAAGGAGCTCTTTTCCATACTGAAGGAACTTGAGTCACCCATTGCCACACCCGACACCTGCACTAAGAACCAGACCTGGTGCACAGACATCCAACAAGCACTAGCAAATAAAATAAACACCTTACAAAATAAAATTCAACTAAAAAAAGACTCCCTAAACCTCACTAACCCTCCCACATCTCCACCCAAAGCCTCACCAAGTACACACACTAACTCATTCACCTTCTTAAACCATCAAACTGTAAAGGCGATATCTGCCCTGCACACATAATAAAGGACGCAGCCAGAGACCTGTCGCCCTTTATCTCTAAACTTATTAACGCTTCTTTTTCCTCAGGCAGTATCCCTTCCAACCTAAAACAATCTTGGGTGCTCCCCCTCCTCAAAAAACAGACGCTTGATCCCCTCATCCCCACCAACTACCGACCCATCACCACGGTACCCTTCCTACTGAAAATCTTGGACAAAGTTGCTTATGTCCAGATTCAAAAATACCTAGAACTACACAAGCTACTATGCGCCAGACAATTACGGTTTTACGCCCATTACACGGTACGGAAACAGCCCTCATCGATCTGAAAACCCAAATTGATGATCTGAGGGACAAGGGCAAAACAGCACTCCTCCTCTTACTCGACCTCTCCGCGGCTTTCGACCTCGTCGACCACAAGGTCCTCTGCAGACACCTTGACTCAGCTGCTCATTTCTCCCCAGAAGCTATCAAATGGATTGAATCCTTTCTGAGTGAGAGAACTATGAGAGTCTTCTCCCCTTCAGCAGCAGCAGACCCCTCTCCTATCACTTGCGGAGTCCCGCAGGGCTCTTGCGTCTCCCCCACACTATATAACATCTTCACCAAACCCCTGTTCGACGATTTGGACCATCTGGGTGTCACCTACACTAACTATGCTGATGACACTCAGATTCTCCTCCCACTTTCAGGGGATCACAGTAAGGACAGAGAGTTGGTGAATAGGGTATAATCCATCATTCAGGCATGGATGGCATCTCATGGTCTATGCCTGAATGATGACAAGACAGAGCTCATCATCTTAGGTACCCCTGCTAATATCAAGAAACTAGGCCTTGAATATGCCGAATTCAACATAGATGGCAATCTCATCAGAGTATCCAGGGAAGTAAAAACCCTTGGCTTTTATCTGGATGCCACTATGTCATTCACTAAACAGGTCAACTCACTAGCATCTACCACTGCGTACACGTGCAAATTAATAAGGGCAGGCAGACCATTCCTATCCAATGACAGCTGCCTGATCCTGGCAAGAGCACTCATACTATCTAGGCTTGATTATTGTAATGCCCTCTATAGCGGTGCCAACAAAGCCATTATCCACAGGCTTCAAATCTTACAAAACAATGCCTTGAGAGCTGCCCTCGGCATTAATAAGAGAGATCATATCTCTACCACCAGACGCCAACAGAAATGGCTCTCCACAGACAACAAAATCAAACTAAAGTTGGCCTCCCTAACCCATAAAGCCCTCAACAATGCCGCCCCCAGTTATCTGATGGACAAGGTAAAGAGAAAGTCCTCCACCCGACAAACAAGAACTACCAATTCCAACTGTCTGATAATTCCCAGATTCAAACTCTCCACCATTGGCGGGAACAGCTTCCCGGTGAAAGCTGCCACGCTCTGGAACTCTCTGCCACACAACCTTAGAGCCGACCATCCATACTTGCACTTTAGAAGACACCTCATCAGTCACCTTAACTCCAACAACCCTTGTATTTAGCTGCACTTTCTACACCCATGTATAGATAGTGACACTTTTGTTCGTGATTCTGCCCTCGCCTCTAACAGCCCTGCACACATCTGTACACTTACCTCCTGTATAGATATTGTCTTTTTATGCTTAAAGATTTGTATACCTCTTATTCCTGTAATCCTGAATATTTTTATCTCAGGATTACCCGCCTCTAACAGCCCTGTAAATATCTGTATATCTACCCCTGCATAGATATTGACTTTGTATGCATGAAGATTTGTATATTTCTTACCCTTGTAATTCTGATTATTTTTATTACTACTTCAAAATGTATATTTCTGCAACATTGTAAGCTTCGAATTATCTTTTGCCTGCGCCCTGTTGCCCCTGGGTAAGGTGCGCCATACAAATAAATAAACAAACAAACAAACAAACAAACTCAATGCTGATTTCCTTTGAGGCGCCCTTTCCATCAGGATTTTGAGAGGTGGCAAATTTGCTTCGTCAAATGTTTTTCGAAACAACGCTAGCTTGTTCCAAGTGATTCTTGCGTCGAGGGACGAGAGCCCCATTTCATACAACATGCAGGCAGTAGGGGGATCTGAAGGATTTTCTTCCAAAAAGTGCCTTCACACCGTGCCCAAACTTTGTGATCACACCTAATCATGTTCTCTGCTCCATATGTAAGAATTGGTGTGACTTTGCTTTGATAGAATTTTCTTACTGGTTCACACAAGCATTTCCCGTATTTGTTTTGTATTAAAATGCCTTGCAGAGTTAATTGTTTGCAACTATGTAAGAGTTTTTTCATCATGGGATCATCATTTATACTAAAATTAATGAGTGTTCCTATATCTAGTATATGGCACTTTGGGTCAATCGTTTCGTTCCTAGCATCCAACTTGCTCCCAACTTGTTGGTCTTCCTTTCTCTTTTATTTTCTAATACTAGGATTTCTGATTTGGCCACATTGATTTCCAGTCCCAGATCTTCTATGAAGCTCTTTAGGGCTGTCAATTTTCGTTGGAGGCCGATGGGTGTCTGATCTAAGATCACCGTGTCATCTGCGTACAAGATGTGATTTATCTGGATTCCATTCACACGCGGAGGATATGATTCCACGTTTGCCAGAGCTGCTCCCACTTCAGATATATAAAAATTGAATAGGGTGGCTCCTAATGGACATCCTAGTTTTTTTGCATTCCTCTGCCAGAAGTTGCACCAATCTGTAATTATAATAGATTAGCGCTGTCTGTATACAGCACGGTTTTCGACAATGCTGTGTGCCATGTAGATTAGCAGTGTGAATCCAATTATGTGCTGCTTGATGAATCTTTGCACCTTGCCTCTATGTTGGTAGCTTGGGTTGCACACAATGCAATTATCAAAGACTGTCCTTCCAGGTCTAGATTATGCTGTTTATGAGGTGGTGTAATGTTGCTGGAAGGACATGAAACGCGGTTTTGCAAATGCAGATTCAATGAAAGGCTGCTTGTTACGAAATGCTCTTTCCTTCACTGCAGCATGGAGTTTTCACCCATAACTGTAAAACTTGTAGAGTTCACTAAATCCAGCATGCTCATTCCTAATTAGAAACTGCTGGTTCAGTTTCCTTGTCAACTGAACAAAACAAGCACTTGAAAGCCTTGCACGTGTCACGGACAGAGAATAAATACAGCAAACACAGTAATCTGATACCACACACTTTAGCTGAACAAGAAATGTCTTTGAAAATGTCTGTGCATTTTTCAGGCACCCACAATTGAGGGTTTGACAAAAGGGCAGCAGCGAACACAGCATTTACACATGAGAGAGGCATGGTGATTATCTGATGTGTCTATGAAGTGGTATGATAGTGCCCAGCTTGGTAATTCACACTTTGTAAACATTTGAGATGGTGACATGCTGTCTGCCTAGGAAGCTCATAGTCTCTCTCTGTAACCCTTTAAAAGTATTTTTGGTTGATCAGTTTTGCTAATATCGTCCACTTCAACGTTGGAACATGTGTGTAATTTTAAAGTTTGCTACTCCCTCCATAAGCAAAAACAGGTTTTCTTAAACGAAAACCCAGGCATTGTGTACGGTATCCCAGATATGGCCTCCCCACTTTGACACACTTATATAAAGCACCCCCAGACTTAGCGGCTCTTTGAAAATTGAATAAGTTAGCACTCCCACATAGGTGAAAATGAGAGAAATGTATGATAATTGGGAGAAAGCAACCAAGAGCTAATTTGAATGGCTGCACGTTGCTGAGCGGTAACCTAAGATAATCTGACCCCTGAAGTACTGCTTTGGAAAACATGTGCCTGCACCACATAGCCCAAAACTACTTGTAAACAAATCAGTGTTATGCCAGATGAGAGTACTGGCAAACATTCAGTCTGAATTGTGAAGGAAGCCTAGTAAAACTTACCAATCCCTTGATAATTAATCATGTTAAGTTATTGTTTAAATCTCCACAGCATAGATAACCATATTACGTAGCCCTATTGCAACTAGTCAAACCTTGGACAAAAGGAGAAGAAATATTAGGTGACCATAACACATTTGAAGCTGCATTCAAGGCAAATGAAAACAGTAAAACAAATGTCAGTTTTAAACAATACAAACACATGTTGGACAATGAACACCAACAGGAGGAAGACATTGAAACTCGCATAGATAAAGACACTCCTGAAGGCAGTCAACCTTCTCTTACAGGAAGCCAGGAACCAATTGGAGAAGCACTCATTCAAAATGAAGCAGAAATAGCCATGACTGAAATAGAAAACACCATGTATCAATCTAAACAATCTGAAGATGACTTGTCAGTGCTCAAATTACTGCTAAATGATGAACAACTCACCATGCACTAGAAGTCACTGAAGAAATTGAACATTTAATTAAACATGAAACTAAAACATGTAGCTCTAAACATTATAAACCTCTGCTCTTTTATGTAAGTGATGAAGCCTGTTCTGGCAAAACTTTCTTAATTAAAATAATTAATACATTTCTATGAGAGTAAACAAAAACAAAGCTTTCAGCTGTTGTAAAAGCCCTCACAGGTCTACCTGCCTACAACATAGGAGGTGTAACTTTACACAGACTAATTCTCCTCCCAGCAGAGCACTAAAACAAATTAGAATATTACACATTGTCAGCAGAAGCTGCTACCGAAGCATGCAGAATTCTGCCTCCTCACCTCCCCTCCCCTTTCCCTTTCTCCCACAACACACACTGTTTCTGAGACATAGTTTGCTTTGAGATGTGGGCTATTCACAGATATAGCTGAGGTTACTGAAAAACTTTGTGTTGCAAACTCAGTCACTAGACCCCCTCCAACTCCTAAATTTCACTTGGTGCCCTCTAGTCACCCCACCTCTAGACTGATAGCATGTGCATGTTTTTGTTCTGCAAATATTTTTTTTTCCTGCATTTCATTTTCTGATAACCTCGGCTATAACGTTGGCTATATCTTGAATCGAGCAAAAATGAAAAAGCCAGCTGTTTTGTTCTCAGGGAGAGGAAATTACTGACGGGCCCATTGGTCAGTACTCAACCCCCAAAAACTTGTAAGACAAGATAGCTGCACTGAGTGAGGACAGGGTGCAGGATTTACATACTCCAGCACAAATAAATTCTAGGGACACTGTAAATTGGCAAAGGGAAGTCCATTTAATAGATACATCAGCTTGTGGAAATCAACAGCATCGTGAACACCTGTCTCGCCCCGACTTCCTCGCACTTCAGTACAACAGCCTCTTTTATGGGCAAACTTTGTCATCATTGACGTACACTTCTTATAAAAACCATCATGCAATATAATTGGTTGGGAAAGGTAACTTAAGTATAGGTGTTATATCTGTATATGAAAATAAAGCATACGGTTTGGATAACTCTTATCGGGTGGGCATCTACGCCCATCCCTCTACAACACACGTGATTGATGTCACTAAAAGTACGACGTCCTATTGGTTACAGTCTCTATAGGACCCTAGATTACATGGTCCATTGTGATTGGGCAAGTTACACACCTAAACATAAATCTCCACTTGAATTAGCAGCATGCAGAATAGACACCCTGGTGCCTGGTGTCCCAAGATTCACCCTGCCTCCCTTCCATCAATCAGTGGTTTAGGGCTATGTGTCAATTAGTTGGCTGGGTATGGCCTCGGATCTGTAGTCTCTTATCAGGAAAAGTTATGGCACCCTCTGGTTCCGAATGACATCAGGCGGTGGTACATCTTCGCACCTGTCAGGTCAAGTGTTGGTCCACCGTGAATCTGCTTCAGTTCTCAGTCTTTTCGTGCATTTGATTCTGTGTTCGCTTGGCCACCTGCATGGGGCTCTCTTATCCTGACCTTCACGGGCAGGCTGGCGTGCTCTGAAGTTGGAGCCTCGTGAGCTCATGCTCACCTCCCCTTCTCTGGTTAAGCTTGTTAAGTTTCAATCCTGCTCTTTTCCTCAGCTTGGACCTAGATGTGAAACTCAGCCGGTTGGGCCTGGGCCGCCTGGGCTTTCTTCTGCTCAAACAAAATGGAGTCGCACGTGTACATTGTGCTGTATTGAGGTAGACATATATAGTTGGCGCATGCCGCTCTATTCTTCTACTTAAGCATTGCAGGCGGTATCGATTACTTAGCATCTTGCGTTTCAAGCTTATTTACACACGTTCAATAAGGCAGTTGCTTCCGTCGTGTCTCATGGCACCATTCTCATGCGTTTTCACAGTGTCTCTCCCCTTCGTCCATTACAATTCTCCTCGCAGTTGTCGGTACTGGCATGCATAGCTTTCAGTAGCCACTTCTGGTTGTTCTCGGGGCTGGCTAGGCCTTCATTGGCCTTCCATTAAGGCCTTCGGGGTCTCCTCGTGGACAGTCTGTAAATACTCGCCGGTTCGTACCAATGGCAGGTACGGTTGTCTGATTGGGTACCGTGCTGCCCAGGGTTGCCTGGTTATGGGCATTTCAACAGGTATTGACCTTCTAATGTTCACAGGGCTGCGGCACATTGCCGCCCTTCGTTGGTTCAGCTGTTCCTCGTACGTCACATACCATGGCGAGTACCTTACTGGCAACTCGCAATGGGGGGCAGGGGTGCAGGTCATATCTGGGACCTCCTCTACACTCCCCCTTCGGTTGGTTCATTGACCACTCCTACTTCCTGCTTTATATTCAGTTTCTTTGATTCCTCAGTTTCTTGCTCATCGTCTCCTGGGTTTACACAAGAAGGCGTGAAAGTATGCAATTTTGGTGTCCATATCTTTATCACCCCTTTCAAGCTTCCTGCTGTTTTCACATGCTCATCTTTGTTCCAGGTCATCAACTGGCATTGTCCATTTAGACTGCCGTAAATCCATTTGCCTTCATACCGTCTTTGTTTCTTGGGGTAAGTGAAATTTGCTCCCTCTGGTGCAAATTCACTGACCTTCACGAAGTCCTTTATCTCCTCATCTGTCAGGTCTCTGGGCTTGCAGCCTGGTTCGACGTCGAGCATAATTTTCATCCCAATGGCCTTCTTTGCAGTTTTCTGGCACTGTGTGATGATTATCTTGATAACACAGAATCCTAGCAGCACCACTGCTAGCAAGGCTTCCAGAAACTTGAATATGTCTGTCATCCATTGTGGGACCCATGAGAATAGGTTCCCAAACCAGATGTCACCATCTACTTCATCTGTTTGCTCAGTCATCTGGTTTTTCAGGGTCATTAACATGCTTATGGCCTCTGTGAGGGTTCCATTTTCTTCGTTGTGAGATGGTATATAAAAGTGCAGCATGATTCTCGCGCAAATACATCCATCCATTGCGGTGATCATGTCAAGCACATATCTGTTCTGGAGAGCCATCAGTCTAACCGCTCTCAGCTCTTCTTTAATCGCATTGAATCCGTTTATTGTGGTGTTGTTTGGCCTGCAGTAACTCCCATCTGGTTATCTGCAACCATTTAGCATTCACTCCAATTTGGATGTGTGGCAGGAGCATTGTGGTGAATACTGTTGAAGTGAGGCTGAACAGCCTGTGTTCGTGTGGAATTGCATGAAATGCCTCTTCCGAAAAGGGCTGAAAAGTAGTTTTCTCTCTTCATTCTGGATGTCACCTCCTTTTCCTCAGGTGAGCATCTGCTTTCGGAAAGCTGTCCAAATTCAGTTCACTTTTTGGGATCACTAGTGCAGGAACATGGACATTCACCAGTGTGCATATGCCTCCCCAGTTCCTAGGTAGTCTTATATATGCCTTGGACCCACATGCCCAATAGTGATCCATTAGGACGGCGGTTCCTTGTGTCATTCCTGGGGCTTCATATATTCGTCCGCAGTTTTGATTATCCCCCATTTTCCTTGTGCCATTACTTCTAAAGCACAATTTCGGGTTTTCCAGCGGTACTGCAAGGTTCCTCCTCTGTCTTCGAACCATGTCAACAGCTTTACCAATTTTGTCCACAATGGTCTGCATAGTCTCTGAGAGTTCTCTATTGCTTCTTTACAGGCTCCAAGGACCATCCAAGCTTGGCAGATTACTACTCCTTCTCCCCATCCGTCTGGGGAGACTACTGATCCCCAGATCTGCATTTGGCCTCTGTTCTTCCAGATTTGAGCCTCTTCTGCAGTTTTTTCTTGGACGTTCAGTCTTGTGTTTATTTCCCATCTAACTCCTGATCCTTTGACGTCAGGGTTTTCATATCTAATAACGTGATTCTTGGTATGCGCCTTGTTTCTTGTTTTGATGTTCTGGACAAAACCGTCTTCATCTGGGAAGTCTTTTTCGTTGGCCCATATCAATGACGCGTCTCTTCCCATAAACTGCCCTCTGGTGTTGCACATTTCTACATGTGACATGCAGTGTGCCGTGGGGACGTCAACTTTTACTGCAACAAAGATTTTGGACTTGCCCATGCTGTATGGCAGGAGTGCACAGACGAAACATTCTCCTTCTGATTGCCTTTGTCCAACTTCCTTCATGTGCTGGTACCATATGTTGCTTCCAAGATGGGCTGTGCTGTTCAGGTAGTCGTTTAGTTCAGTGTCCATTTCATATGGGCTTCTCTTGATTCTTAACGTTTTTCTGTAGTTGGCCAACACTATGTCTCTGAATGCGTCTGTACTGCTCTTTCGTTCAGGCAGTCTCTCGGGCATTATCCTTGGTGGGGCAGGTTCTTCTTCTTGCCCTGCAGTAATAGGGGGAGGTCTTGCATTTCTTTTCCTTCCCTCATGCATTCTCTTGTAGACCTCCTCCCATCACCATTGGCTAGTCATCCTTCCAACACGTGGCGGTGTCGTGGGTTCGGTAGTTACTTCTGGCATTGGAGCTGGCGTACTTGTTATCACAGTTGTTGCAGTGTTCTTGCTTAGCTCCTCATGTAGTTTCTTTGCTCTTAGTATGAGCGGAAACACATACTTGACTACAGCGTGTGTTTTCTCAGTACGTTTTTTTCGTAGCTTCCTCTGTTCTCTTGAGGGATTTTGTCATGTCATCTCTGTCTTGTTGCTCGCTTGATTCTTTGTTCTTTGGAGCTGTTCGTTTCACAGGTATCTTTTCTTTTTTGGTTGTTCCGGCCTGTGGTTGCGTAGCCATTGACACTTGCCCTTGCTCGTGTGTATTCAGTGTATGGGTGCGTGCCGTGGACAGTGCTATGTTATCATTCATTCCGTGCTGACCCTGTCTCCAGCTTTTCTCACCATTCATTCCTTCAAGTGTGTACGTGTTACTGCTAATTACATTCAACTGTAAATCATTTGTTTTATCATCAGTTTTTCTTGGAACAGGGATGACAATATAAGGTCTGGGTGCTTTTGTGGGCCCCAGATGTTCATTACCTGGTGGAAGCACGGACATTGGGATGCTTGGTGCACCAATAAGAAAGGCAGTTCTGACAGTTCGAGACAAAAATACTACAACAATCAATATGCATTTACATATGACGGCCTTGAAAGACATCTTACAGCATCCCCTTCCAGGAAACCGGGGGCGTCCCTCCACTGGTGGCACAACTAAATTACTGTTTTGGGCCCCCATCTCGAACAAGTCCACAGTCAATAGTTTATTTATTTTCTTATCTTGATTTTTGTTACTTAAAAGTTCAGCAAACACTAAAATGGCGGGTGCAGTTTAATGTCCCCCCTCTTGTGAGTGATGATGGAAGTCTCTAGTTATGGAGTACAGATCCTTTGCTAGACTATGGAAAAAGGTTAGACTACCGTTATAGCACATCACATTCTTCCTGCATTTGTGTATACAACGCACTTCCAGGGCCCCTTCCCAATTCGTCTTGGCCCTGAGGACATGCAGGAATTTGGTCGCAGTGACACCATAAAAGGATGGCTTCACTGCACATCATGCATAGATAAACCATTGAAAAAATAAAAACAAAAATAAAAATAACAGTGAACATATGAGAAGGTAGGAAAAAATAAGAAAAAGGTTGAAAAAAGTAAACACGGCAGTGAAGTTCGTTGCTCTGCTCCTTTCGCCTGGTTCTTCGAGGTCGAGTTGCTGAAAAGTCCCCCCCCCATTTATTCCACTGCGGGATGCTGATGAAAAATAGAAAACCCAGAAAAATAAAAATCACAATATTGGTATCATTGTTTCTGCTTTCCTCGATCTGTCGAAAGCATGGAGAACTGCGTCTTTATTTCCGTGCTCTGCCCATGGGGGGGATGATGAAAAAGGTTTATCTTGGACCTCCCCCTTCTAGAGCCCTTCTCAGCAGCGTATGTCCATGGTTGCTTCTCAGCTGTGATGCAATAGCTCTCAGGAGTCTGTTGAGTTGTGCTTTTTTTGCTGGATCACAGAGAAATGTGGGTACGTCGACAGTGATGGGTCTACCCACTAGTTCTGGAAAGTTCTCGATGAGGTGAAAGAAGACTGTGAAGGCAATTCTGCTGTCTTCAGGTGACAGTGACGTTAGCTCTGATTCTCTGTCTCTTAGGTCATCAGTCTTTTTGCAGTGGGATCAGTCCTTGCCTTCTCGATCTGTCCCTTGCCGAAAGTTTCACTGGAATTCTCTCAGAAATTCCCTCTGAAAGCTGGACAGTTCCATGTGTAGCTGTATGCTATGGAAGAGTGCGCCTATCTTTCTCACGTTGTCAGGGTCTCTGAGGAAGGTGAGGGCGTCAACCTCGGCAGGTCTCCATTTCCGGAATGTCATTTACTAAGCCGAAGAGGACGTTGTGGGCAAGTAGTCTGTCCTCAGGGGACAGGGACATTTATTTGTTTTGCAGAGTCTCAATCACAAGGTTTTTTGCTGTCGTGAACAGTTTCTTTGCTTATCTCCCCGATCTGTCCCATGGCGGAAAGTCTCACTGGAACCTCCTGAGGTATTCTTGCTGGAAGTTAGAGAGCTCCACCTGGAGCATGATTCCATGCAGAAGGGTTTTCATGTGTAGGAAATTGACTGGGTCTCTGAGAAACATTGCAATGTCAATGTCAGCCGATCTTCTCACCATTTCTGGATAGTCTGCAACAAGTCTAATTAGAACATTGTGGGCTATCTGCGTGTCTGCGGGGGACAGTGGCATTTGCTTCACCTTGCTGGGTCCCGATCACACGCCTCGCTTTTGCTTTGAGCAGTCTTTGCACCTGCCTGCTGCGTGGATGGCTACCACATTATTTAGTTTATTCCATATCTGGTTTAGAAAATGATTGTTTCGGGGATCTCTGATGAACGTCAGTGTATCTGTGGTCCTCCCGACAAGTTCTGAGCACTCCTCAATGATTCGAAAGAATAACATGTAGGTCACTTTGTCAATGACTGCTTGAGGCGGGAGCATTGGTCTTTGAGTCACTGTGCTCAGGCAACTCGGTGAAGACCTCTGCGATGACAGTCAATAGTTGCCTGATTACCTTCTTATTTTCTGGATCTTGGATGGATTCTGTGACGCTTGTTTCTCTCCCTATGAGTGATGGATAAGTCAATGTCACTAATTGGAAGTAGGTGAGTGCATCCCACTTAAGGCTTCTGCTGGGGTGTACCATATGTTTGTGAACAAAGTCTAGATTCTGGATGCTTTCAGGATAACAGTTTCAGCTTATGAGAGTGTCCTTCCTTTACTGCTTATCACAGTCTTAGAGTTCTTTGTTCACTAATCTGTGGCTCTACGTGTTTTAGTTACCAGTGTCACTGCAGGTTCAAAGTATGCAACCTTTTCCTTTGCTCTGCGAGTTCAGCTGCACATTGCGTTTGTTTGAAAAGTCTTTCATCTCTTTCAGTGCTTAGAGAAAAAGTTCAATGTACAGCCACAATTTTCACAGCAAGTTCTTCAGTCTGACTTTTATGCTTGTGTGTCCTTCTTCCTCACCATAGACCTTGTCTGCACATGCTGTGGTCCTTCCCCGTTGTCTGTAGCTTCCACAGTGGATGCAGTAGGAGCGCCTTCTCCTATAAAGGGCTTGACGTCATTCAGGAAGATCCAGACTCTTCTTCCTTGGAACTTGACAGCAGACGGGCTACAGTCCTCTACGATGAAAGGGCCATTAAATCGTGGTTCATCCCATTTCTTCCTCATCAAGTTCTTCACTAGAACTCTTTCCCCCGGGAAGACAAGGGGTGCATCTAGGCTGAGAGTTGCGCCTGCATCAGCATTGTCTGTTGTGGTTTGTGCTGTGCTGTCCCCTTTCCGCCGTCGCTGCAGCTGGCCTAAAATGACCGATGTACCAGAGGTAAGGCAGTCAAGGTAATTCTTAATTTTCCTCTCCCAGAACCTCCCTAGCGGGCTGGGCATCACATCTAGCCCTATCTCAGGGGAGGGGGGTAAGAGAGGTTCTCATTCTTCTACCAGTGATAATCTCATGTGGCGTGAGGTGATGGTCAGAGCCTGGCTGGTTCCGAAGCGCATATGATGCCAGTGGTAGGCAGTGCAGCCATCCCTTTTCTAATGTGAGCTTTAGTTTGGCTATCCTCTCTTTCAACAGGCCGTTGAGCCGTTCACATATGCCATTTCGTTCTGGGTGATACGCCGATGAGAACTTGTGCTTTATACCAAGCAATAAGCTAATGTGCTCAAATACTGAGTTTACGAAATGGGGCCCGTTGTCTGATCTCATAACCTCACACACCCCCTACCTGGGGAAAACCTCCCTCACC
This sequence comes from Ambystoma mexicanum, assembly GCF_040938575.1. NCBI lineage: Eukaryota > Metazoa > Chordata > Amphibia > Caudata > Ambystomatidae > Ambystoma > Ambystoma mexicanum. The sequence continues at coordinate 1,168,268,864 of NC_090922.1, forward strand.
AGGAACTTTGCAGCACAGGCAGCATCCGGATGTGTACAGGGCCCTGCTTCTATCTATCTAGAGAATGGACACACCACAACAATTAAATACCTGTACCCATTACAAACCTGAATCATATCGACATAGTCGATATGCAGGTGCTGGAAAGGCCCTTCAGGTCTGGGAATGATGCCTCTCATCACTTTAAATGTGTGCCCAGGGGTGAATTGCTGGCAAATTATGCAATTGACCATAAAGAATGCAACATGCTCCACTAAATTCGGTGCGAACCAGTCTTCTGAGAGTGTTGCAGCAAGATTTTCTTTTGACATATGGAAAGGGTAGTGGAGCTGTTCTAATGCTACCTTTAGGAGGGTGACAGGCATTACTGGTTTACCAGTGCTGTCCTGCCTCCATAACCCATCAAAGAACACCCTTGATGCTTCCATAAATTCTTCTCATCCTGAGGTGCCCCATATTGCTATAGGCTTCTGGAGTGGCTCAGGCTGTCATCATTCGCTCATGGGTACATGCCACCTCCACGTCCATGATTGTCTCACCCTTGGCTGCCATGCGGTTGGCTTCCTTGTCCGCTTCATGGTTTCCACGTGACACGAAATCTGTTCCGTTGGTGTGAGCGGTGCACTTGACGACCGCTATGCACACTGGGAGCTGTAGTGCTTTTATCAGCCTGTCCAACAAGGTTGCATGCTGCAATGGCGTGCCATCCGCTCGGAGGTAGCCCCTCCTTTTCCATCGTGCCAGGCCTGCGTGCACGGTGGACGTCACATAGGCGGAGTCACTGTACATTGTTACTTCCTGGTCTGCGTGATTCTCGATGGCTAGTATCAATGCCACGAGTTCTGCAGCCTGTGCCGAATAGTGGGATGGTACTCGTGCACTGACAAGTACTTGGAACTCTCCATTTGCCATGCGTTTGATCACAGCCACGCCTGTGCATCTTTGCCCATCTTCTTGGTCAATTCTCGATGACCCGTCAATGAAGACAACTTCTCCGCTTGGCAGAGCATTCTCTCTTATTCTGGTGATTTCATCATAAAACTCTTCATAATTGGCACAGTCATGCACAGGTTCTCCCTCTGTGACTGGCTCAGCAATAAACATAGCAGGGTTCACAGTTTTGCATCGCACTATTTTGATCGATGGATTTGAGATAATCACCTCATATGTGGATGCTCTCTGTGATGTCAAGGTGCCCTTTGGATTCTCCAATATGGCAAATAATAAGTGCTCAACATATAATGTCATGGAGCATCCCATCAAAATGGACGATGCTTTCTCGATGGCAAACGCGACGGCTGTTAAATTTTGCTCGCATGGGAAGTGGCCCCTTATGACCGAGTCCAAGCTCCCACTGTAATACGCTGGTGGCTTGTACCCCAGCGATGTTCGCTGAGCAAGCACTGCCGCCATAAAATTGCCATCGGTATGAGAGAAGAGATAGAATTCCTCTGCATAATTGGAGATCCCGAGAACTGGGGCCTTACAAATTGCCCCCTTTAGTTCTGCAAACCCCTTTTCCATTTCTTCAGTCCATTCAATTTTTCCCTGTATTGCCTGGACTTTCTTTAAGGCCTGGAGTAAGGGCTTGGTGTATGTGCTGTAATCGAAGAACCATGCTCTGACATAATTGCATAGGCCTAAGAAGCTCTGCATTTGTTTTACCGTGAGCAGCTTGGCCGTGTTCATGATAGCTTCAGCCCTCTCTGGTGTTACCTTTTTCCCCTCATGTGAGATTAGTTGCCCTATGTATAACACCTCCGGTTGGCAGTATTGCAACTTGTCCTTGTCCACCTTGTATCCCTTCTCAGCTAATATGGTCAATAGCTGAACAGAGTCGTGTCGGCATTGCTTTTCAGTGGTGCTGCAGATCAGAATGTCATCTACGTACTGCAAAACAACACTGTCTACCGCAATGTTACTTAGGTCCATTTGCAGGACTCGGTTAAAAATGGACAGAGATTCACAATACCCCTGTGGCAGCCTTGTACTTTTCAGGTGTATTTGTCTGAAACTAAATGACGTCATGTCTTGTGAATCATGGTGCAATGGGATCGAGAAAAATGCATTCTTCAAATCGATCACCGTGAAATATTTTGCCTCCGTGGGTATGTTGCACAAAATGGTGGATAGATTAGGGACTAGAGGGAACTCGGCTTCGACTATGTCGTTCAATGCTCGTAAATCCTGGATCAAACGCCAAGACCCACCCTTCGATTTCTTGACAGGATAGATCACCGTGTTACAAGGTGATTCTGACGTTACTAGAATGCCCTGCTCCATCATGGCAGAGATTGTCTTTGCAATCCCCTCATCCGTTTCTCTGGACATGGGGTATTGTCGCGCTCTTGGTAGAATCGCTCCAGGCTTGAGTTTAATCTTCACCTCTCCTGCCCCCTTCAGAAGCCCTACGTCATAAGGCCCTTTTGTCCATACTGTGACTGGCACCTGGGCCATGTCCTCCTCAAAGTATTCTGGTCGTGCCATCACTAGCATCATTTGCTGTGGCACTTCTCGTTTGATAATTTTGACCCAGAATATGAGATTTACTTCCACCCGTGTCTCCTCTAAATCAGGATGCTCTTCGAACAGATCATCATCTGTGACGTCAATCACTCTATACCCTTCTTCAATGGCGATAACTGCGCACCATTGCCTTCCATCGTCATCATATCCTTCTACTAAAACCACCTTCCCCTTTACTGCAGCAAACTGTATTACCAAAGGAAATATTTGTCTCTCTTCTTCATGCATGGGTATCCTTGGTCTAAAAAGAAACTCGTCAGAGGTCCTCATAGTTTTTCCTGCGAGGCCTGGCAATCCCCCATGAGCACTCGCACGGCATATTCGAAGACCTCTGGCTCGAGCGGTAAAGCTCTCATAGCTATACGTCCCGAGTATGCTCTGATCATTTCGCATACGTTGGAATAATGCATTCCTGGCGTGGAGCACACTATGCCATCCTCAGTGAATGAGATTGACATATTCAGCTTTGTCATTAGATCTCGACCCATGATGTTTACTGGGGATTTACGTGAGTACAGTAAAGGCACATTCATTTCATGCTCTCCCACTGAGACCGGGAGAGTGTCTGTAAAGGGAACTCTACTATGAGCTCCAGTGAAACTTTGTGTGTCCTTTGCCTCACTGGACAAGGAAAAGTTGCCTTCTCTTATGCATGAACGCAACACGCCCGTGCCAACTAAGAAGGATACTCTTTTCCTCCTATGGTGACATTTACCCTTGGTTCCCTATTAGGGTCTGGTGTCACCGATAGGATAGAGTGTGACCACAAAAGTGATGAGTGGAAGGTTTTGAATGAATCTGTACCACTGGCAATGCTCTGGGCAACCTTCCACACCACCATTTTTTAGCCCGTCTGCGCCATTGCAAAAGGGGTCCAGCCATATGCAAATCAGTCAGGTACTGCCACCAATGGTAGCAGCCCAGCCTGAACTGCTAGGCCAGGTCTCCTCTGCACGGAAACACAAACAACCCCAGACATGTTTTGGCCTTGTTGGGCCTCCTCAGTGAGGTGCAGCTTGGTTCCCTATGGCGCAGCGAGCAAGGGACCCATGTCTGGGCATACCCTCTCTCACATAGTGAGACAAACTGTGACCACAAAAGTGATGGGTGGAAGGTTTTGAATGAATCTGTACCACTGGCAATTCTCTGGGCAACCTTCCACACCACCATTTTTTAGCCCCTCTGCGCCATTGCAAAAGGGGTCCAGCCATATGCAAATCAGTCAGGTACTGCCACCAATGGTAGCAGCCCACCCCGAACTGCTAGGCTAGGTCACCTCTGCACGGAAACACAAGCAACCCCAGACATGTTTCGGCCTTGTTGGGCCTCCTCAGTGAGGTGCAGCTTGGTTCCCTATGGCGCAGCGAGCAAGGGACCCATGTCTGGGCATACCCTCTCTCACATAGTGAGACAAACTGTGACCACAAAAGTGATGGGTGGAAGGTTTTGAATGAATCTGTACCACTGACAATGCTCTGGGCAACTTTCCACACCACCGTTTTTTAGCCCGTCTGCGCCATTGCAAAAGGGATCCAGCCATATGCAAATCAGTCAGGTACTGCCAACAAATGGTAGCAGCTCAGCCCGAGCTGCTAGGCCAGGTCCCCTCTGCACGGAAACACAAGCAACCCCAGACATGTTTCGGCCTTGTTGGGCCTCCTCAGTGAGGTGCAGCTTGGTTCCCTATGGCGCAGCGAGCAAGGGACCCACGTCTGGGCATACCCTCTCTCCCATAGTGAGACAAACTGTGACCACAAAAGTGATGGGTGGAAGGTTTTGAATGAATCTGCAGAAGGGATGTGACCTAGCAGTTGGGGCTGGACTGCCCCTTTTGGGGTAGGACCAAGCCTGATTTGCATATGGTTTTTCCCCTTCTGTAATGGCTTGGCATGCTGAAAAACGATGGTCTGGAGGGTTGCCCAGAGCTTTGCCCGTGGTTATGATTAATTCAAAACCTTCCAGCCATCACTTTTCTGTGTTGCTAAAGTCACCCCGAGTGGGACGGGTATGCCCAGACGTAGGTCCCGAGTCTAACGGGCCTAGAGACCCAAGCTACTCCTCACTGATGATGCCTAACAAGGCTGAAACATGTCTGGGGATGCTTGTGGTCTCGTGCAGAAAGGATGTGACCTAGCAGTTCGGGGTAGGACCAAGCCTGATTTGCATATGGTTTTTCCCCTTCTGTAATGGCTTGGCAGGCTGAAAAACGATGGTCTGGAGGGTTGCCCAGAGCTTTGCCTGTGGATATGATTAATTCAAAACCTTCCAGCCATCACCTTTCTGTTTTGCTACCGATAGGATAGAGCACATCCGAGTTTCCCGTGAGCTGTCCTATTTTATGCATAGGTTCGGCCTACTATAAGTTTGCGGAAAACCCCCATTGTTCATCCCTTGTGGTACCGGCGGCGGTGCCTGCTGGGGTTGCCCTTGTTGCAAGTTCCCCAAGTCCGAGGGTTGAAACCCTTGATGTGCACCTTGCTGCAAGCCAGCTGCCTGCTGATGTACGGTATAGTTTTGTGCATTGCCCTGTTGTGGGGTAGCCGGTTGATTTACCGTGCCTGCCCCATCCCTTGATTGTTCTGCCACATGCCTTGGCTTCTGCACATGCGTGCCACATGTCCTGTCACTCCACACAGCCAACACACTGACGGTGGTCGGGCCATCTGTCCATCTGGCATAGCTGGACTGCCCATTGGTGCGCTCTGGATACCACCTTGAACATTTTGAAAACCTCCTTGGCTACCTCTAAAGCCTCCCTGATTAACCTGGCATCCTCTTCCTCCAAATCCCCTTTCTCTCGGATAATATCCCGCGTTACCCTGATTGTTTTGCGGCGGGTTAGTGGCACATTGCGCACTCAAATTGGCTGGGCTTGTTGGCATGGCTCCCTCGAGCTCATACTTCGAGAGCTTCCTTTGCACTAGCTTCGCCTCTTCTCCCTTACGCGTTGCCTCTTTCTTTCGATTCTTTTCTTGCAACAGCCTACAATAATGGGCAATTGTCAACTGGATTTTGGCCCACGGTTTAGCTTCTATTCCTACCAATTTTTTGAGTTGTTTTTGCACCAATTCTGGTAACCCTTGGCACAATATATGATAGAATACAGGGATAGATTTCGTCCAAGACTCATGCGTTTCAAGCACCCACGCATCTTGAAAATTCTGGATACAAAGCAATGGATCTTCTGACTCCTTCATTTTTCGAGTCATTATAGCTCCCATATCAGATGTCTGGATCTAGCGTACATAGTGCTTTATTTGGCGCTCCGTCATGAGAGGTGTTAGTTATGGTTACCATAGGGTAGCCTGCCCTCTTCCACACATCATCTGCTCTTTCTCCGAGTATAGCAATTAGGAGACCCTTGATGTCACCGATGGCTAGAGTGACTCCCCCCCGTCATTTTTTCTAGCTCATATATTCACTTCCCGGCTCCCGATGTCAACATTGGAAGCTTATTCTTTAAATTTTCCCGATCCATGTGTGGCCATGGAATATATTGCGGTCTTACTCCCCCTTTCTCTAGCAGTGGGAATTGGAATGCGCAATCATCCTTTCCCTTTTCTTTACCTCCTCAGTCTCTTGCTGGGGTGGTGTTCCCGCCTTGCTTTCTACCTGGCAGCGCCCTTAACCTATCTGTATAGGCAGGTGCCGACGCCCCCCTCTGACCGTGGGGTGTTTCTTCATGTCGGCTGGACTGTCCAGCGGACTTCGATGTCCTACTTATGGACTCGCCAGCCTCTGACCATTGTACCCCTCGGCTCCCTGGGAGCCGCCTTTCGCACCGTCTCCCTTCGTCATACATCGCTTCTTCCACGTCCCCATCGGAGTCAGACTCCGAATACTCCCAGTTTGCACAACTTCTTGCATCATCTTCGTTCTGCCTATCTTCTAGTCTATCTAGGGAACGTCCCCTACTGTCACTACTTTGGGTGATCCTCAGTGTCATATAACTGAGTGCTCTCTAAACCCTCATCTTCCCTTCCCTCTTGGGAGATTCGTTCCAGTCCCATTTCATCATATATTTTATCAATGGCTTCACCGAAGCTTCTGGTGTCGAAGTCATCATCAATAATTGTCCCGCTTGTACCTGGTATTGCATCACTTGCTGGAAAGAACTCTTCTATGTCTTCCCAGTCTACAACAGGATTGGGTTCTTTCACTTCCCGCTGCAAATATTCTAAATCTCGCCCCCTTTGCCTGCGTTTACACTCTGCTTCCTCATCCATTTCTCTTTCCTAACTCGCCTCCTCTCTAGCCTTATCTACTTCCCGCATCCTTTCATCTCTATGTTTCTTTGCCTTTCTAATCTCCTCCTTCCTTTCATGCACCCTACGTTCTTCCTCTAACTTCAACTTATTCAGTCTGTATTTTCCGTAGGCTGCATACTGGGTGCGACTGTGCGGTATTCCTTGCTCTTCGCGATAAAGTTGTTCTCTCCTCAGCCTGTCCTTCTTTCTATGTCTTTCATTTCTTGTCTCCCTATCCTTCTCCCTTCTCTGCTTTTCATCAGGCCTTCCTCGTGGCCTTGCATCATCACTCCCCTTTCCATCTAACTTTAACAATATCTGTCCTCCCATCCATTCGTCCTTTGCGAATTTCATCTCATCACTTTCTTTCCGCTCCTTTCCCTCTCTCTCCTTATCGAGAGGTGCACTAGTCTGTGCCTGATCTTTTTGTCCATCTCCGTGCCTCTCCTTGTCCCTCGGGACGGCGGAGGCTGGAACGATTTCCCGCTCCTCCTCTTTAGTTTCGTCACTACTGCATGCAGGTGACTCATACGCAGGGTTGCTATATCCCGTGGCTGCTTTGAGCTCTTGTAGCGGGTTAAAGTCCCTCTAACCTGCTTCCCTCAATGACTGGTTCCGGAGGGGCCGGTGGCGCAGTAGGCGTCTCACCCCCCTCTGTACATACGTTTAATATCCAGTCTGCAGGTGGTTCTTCTTCCTTTGTTTGTTCAAACATCTTCCATAACTCGAGAACGGCAAGGCGTTTCTCGAGTTTCTTCCCGCTATATGTGGCATGTAGGAATGTGGTCATGTGCTATAAAAGAGCCTTAGACAATGGGGCCATTCTGGGGCCACGGCATAAACATTTTATTTGCTGTGCCCTTGACCCACTCCTGGCTGTATTTCTTCTGCTTTGCTTCATGTTTTGGCAATTGTTTACAGAGATGCAGAAGCGGGGTGACCTCCATCTTTCCACTTTAATACCCACAATGTTTACACAATAACTTGTCTCTCCACCAATATGAGCGAGCACCACAACCGCAAGCTCCAATCCACTTTTTCCCGCCAAAATTTATACCATCAATTTACAGAAATCATCAATTCACTGGCGATCCCCTCTCAGTTACAGAATCGCAAAAACCAAAATGTATTTCGCTCAAGCATCAATATATTTTTCGCATCAATACATTTATTGCGCATTCACATATAGCAAGACACTTATAACAGACGCTTGACAGACTAGACAGACAACAGCTGGTGAACATATACCTGCCTTTTAATTATTACCCCGTCATGGGATTTGAACTACCCCTTTATGATGTCTTTAAACGTCATCGTAGCCTAGCGTCCCCCTCTCTGTGGGCTCTGAGTTCAGGTTCCTTCTGACCACTCTTTAAAGCGAATTTAAAGTTTTCTCTCGGTGCCCCCCCTGTATCCCTTACAGTTTTTAATCTCGGGTGCCCCCCCCGGTATCCTTTTATGTTTTTACCTTTCCCAGGTGCCCCCCTGGTATTCTATTACGTTTTAGCTCAGGTGCCCCCCTGGAATCCTATTATATATGTCTTCCTTTTATACTCGAGTCATTAAACCACTATATATATACCGTCTTCTCTACCTCTAAATAATTTATCTTTCTTCTCCACCCTCTGTTATCTTTCCCCCACTTGCTCTAATGCCTATGAGTCATTTGCCAAGGTAACGAGTTTCGTTGTTTCACTCACCGATCGTCTCTTTTCCTCTCTGGATCTCCGGGATCACCGCCCCTTTCTTTTCCCGCTATATGGTTTTCGTCCGATCTGCTTCCCGTGGGAATGAAAAGGGTTATGCTTGGAAAGGTGGGTTCCTTCAGACGCACTGCAGATTTTTTGGGAGTATATACACTATCACTGTCCACGGGAAGCTTCTCAGCCTACTCAGCCGGAATAGCGAAAGGACTTGCGATGTAACCGAAGATCCAGAGTTACTTCGCGCCGTCGGTTTAAAGGTGTCTTGTGACTATATTAATGGATTATCAATAATCGATGGCCGAAACCATCCTCACGCTACCAAGTGTTCTCGGGGAGAGGAAATTACTGACAGGCCCATTGGTCAGTACTCAACCCCCAAAAACATGTAAGACAAGATATCTGCACCGAGTGAGGACAGGGTGCAGTACTTACATACTCCAGCAGAAATAAATTCTAGGGACTCAGTAAATTGGCAAAGGGAAGTCCATTTAATACATACATCAGCTTGTGGAAATCAACAGCATCGCGAACACCTGTCTCGCCCCGACTTCCTCGCACTTCAGTACAATAGCCTCTTTTATGGGCAAACTTCGCCATCATTGACGTACACTTCTTATAAAAAACATCATGCAATATAATTGGTTGGGAAAGGTAACTTAAGTATAGGTGTTATATCTGTATATGAAAATAAAGCATACGGATTGGATAACTCTTATCGGGTGGGTGTCTACGCCCATCCCTCTACAACACACGTGATTGATGTCACTAAAAGTACGACGTACTATTGGTTACAGTCTCTATAGGACCCTAGATTACATGGTCCATTGTGATTGGGCAAGTTACACCCCTAAACATAAATCTCCACTTTAATTAGCAGCATGCAGAATAGACACTCTGGTGCCTGGTGTCCCAAGATTCACCGTGCCTCCCTTCCACCAATCAGTGGTTTAGGGCTATGTGTCAATTAGTTGGCTGGGTATGGCCTCAGATCTGTAGTCTCTTATCTGGAAAAGTTATGGCATCCTCTGGTTCTGAATGACATCAGGCGGTGGTACATCTTCACGCCTGTCAGGTCACGGGTTGGTCTACCGTGAATCTGCTTCAGTTCTCAGTCTTTTCGTGCATTTGATTCTGTGTTCGCTTGGCCACCTGCATGGGCCTCTCTTATCTTGACCTTCACGGGCGGGCAGCGTGCTCTGAAGTTGGAGCCTCGTGAGCTCATGCTCACCTCCCCTTCTCTGGTTGACCTCCATTTCCCCGGCATGAGCCATCCTTTGTTAAGTTTTGATCCCGCTCTTTTCCTCAGCTTGAACCTAGATGTGAAACTCAGCCCGTTGTGCCTGGGCCGCCTGGGCCGCCTGGGCTTTCTTCTGCTCAAACAAAATGGAGTTGCACGTTTTCATTGTGCTGTATTGAGGTAGACATATATAGTTGGCGCATGCCGCTCTATTCTTCTACTTAAGCATTGCAGGCGGTATCGATTACTTAGCATCTTGCGTTTCAAGCTTATTTACACACGTTCAATAAGGAGTTGCTCCGTCTTGTCTCATGGCACCATTCTCATAAGTTTTCACAGTGTCTCTCCCCTTCGTCCATTACAATTCTCCTCGCAGTTGTCGGTACTGGCATGCATAGCTTTCAGTAGCCACTTCTGGTTGTTCTCGGGGCTGCCTAGGCCCTTAGTCTATTTCCATTAGCCTTCCATTAAGGGCTTCGGGGTCCCCTTGTGGACAGTCTGTAAATACTCGTCGTTTCGTACCAATGGCAGGTACGGTTGTCTGATTGGGTACCGTGCTGCCCAGGGTTGCCTGGTTATGGGCATTTCAACAGGTATTGATCTTCTAATGTTCACAGGGCAGCGGCCCATTGCCGCCCTTTGTTGGTTCAGCTGTTCCTCGTACGTCACATACCACGGCGAATACCTTACTGGCAACTCGTAATGGGGGGCAGGGGTTCAGGTCATATCTTGGACCTCCTCTACAGTTTCATTTCTAAAAAAAAAACATTTACATGATAGGTTTTTTGGAGTAGGGGGTACCACCTTTTCCATCAAATATTTAAAAAAACGACTGCACCGAATAACCCCAAACCATAAAAAGGCCTCTTTTAAATGCTTCATGGCCAAGTTGTTTTGGACCTGGTCCAAATCCATCCAGAGGATAGGGCTATGCGCTGTGCCAAAATTGGCAATTTTTGTCTATGGGATAATAAAAGGTAACTAGGCTGCCCCTTTATTTTTTTTATTGCCTTCTTAATAACTTTAATATTATTTAACTAATCTTTACAATACTTTACAGTCTGGAGGGGCCTACGCATCCCTAGTTAACGTCAGAATTTCAGCCAAAGAAATCACTGAAGTCAAATATTATTAACAATAGAATCTTTTGAGGTTCCGATGGGAGTCCGATTCACCTTAACTATTGGGCAGCGACCGCCACCCTATTATATAGATACATACATATAATATATATATATATTCAAGGAAAAATCTTAGTTGCAGGGACGTTGCGTTCAGCAATACATTGTACACTGTAACAAAACCCTTGAAATTAATGGAAACAACTTTAGTTGCAGGGACATTAAGGTGAGAATTTAACTCAACAAAACCCAGCTAAATTCAGCTAAAGCCACATTAACTTCGCTCTCCCTGATGCGCAGCCTATGACCACAATGATGACATCACAGATAAAATCACTGATGACATCAGAAATTACATTTTGTATGAGAACACCTATGACACTACAAATCACATCACTGATTACAACACTAATTACATTGTATATAACTGATTACACCAATAATGGAATTAGACATAACATAATTTATAAGTTATCTCAGCACCATAGGCCATAGATAGTGGTTGGTTAAAAACCATGCCTAGTAGCCCATCACCGTTTCAAAATATACAGTTGGCAATGTTGAAAGCTGTAGTCAGTGGCCATGGCCATAGGCCATAGCTAGTACCCATTGAAATGTTAGAATATACAGTCGGCACAGCCAAAGGCTGTATCCACTGTAAAGTTTTGTGTTGAAGACCATGGCTAGTGGCTGGTTAGTGTATACAATGTACAGTGGGCATGGTCAAAGGCCATAGCTAGTGGATGGTTAGTGTTGTATGGTAAAAAGTGGACACGGCCAAAGGACATCGCTTATTGCATTTTGTTTTAAAATATACAGTGGACATGGCCAAAAAATGTACAAACTGCTCAAGGTCAAAGGCCATGTTAGAATTCATAGTGGGCACAGCCAAAGATTGTGGCCACTGGCCTGTATTGTGCTGAAGTTCATGGCTAGTGCCTTAATAATGTATATAATATACAGTGGACACTTTAAAAACTGTATCCACTGGTGAAGGCCTAAATCTATGGTTGGTAGCATGTTAGTGTTTTTAAATATTCAGCGCACATGGGTGAATGTGTGACCACTATCCATAACTAAATGCCATGACTAGTACGGATACATGTGTTAAAATATATTTGGCCATGCAGACTGACCATGGCTGAAGGCCATGCTTAATGCCAGTTACTGTTGTAATGTGATTAGTGATGTGATCTGTGATGTCATCATTGTGGCCATAGGCTGCACAACTGGAGGCATGAACTTAAGTTGGGTTCAGCTGAATTTCAGTGGTTTAGTTGCAATTTCTAATGTTAACGTCCCTGCAACGTCCCTGCAACTAAAGTGTTTCCCTTGAATTTCAAGGATTTTGCTACAATGTATTGCCCATCTTAATGTCCCTGCAACTACAGTTGTTAATTTCAAGGGTTTTCTTATTCCATACATAATTGACATAAATGATACAGACAATTCGGCTAAACAAAACAATGTATCATGTGTAGAAAGTAAAATAAAAAGAAATTGTGCAACCACCCCCCAAAAAAGCCTGTTCTTAAAAAACGTTTTCATATTTATTTAACTTTTAAAAGAAAGTCTTTACATTTATGTGTACTGTCGATGAGTAGAAAGTTATTAAAGTGTTGCAGTATCTGTGTACAAAGACTACACTCAATATGTCTTAAAATAAATCTTTACAAGACTACTGCCCACATCTATATTTTTTGCGGTTTTATAGCCACGACTACCGAAGATGCATGCGGCAGAGGTGGTTTACCCGCGACTACGCACATGGCAGCAGCTGCGTCAATACACATTGGTTTGAAAGTTCTCTTGTCGCGGATACGCGGCTTTGTGTCTGTTTTCACCAGCCAACAGCCAATTGCATTGTGTGCTCCTATCTTTCTAGCTGCTTCAAAGAACGAGCCAATGGCACACTAGATGCATTGACGCAACTATGCCCATGCCGTTCGATGACATCTAAATATGCAAAATCACCCAGTAGCACGTCGAATTACATTGATGCAGCTTTGCAATTTCGTGCGTCAATCCCCAGCCAATCATATAACGCGGTGCAACTTTGCATCAATGCGTTATTGTTATCCACGTCTACGGACCATCCAGTCACACATTCAGATGTATTAATTCGGCTATGCCCATGCAGATTGATGACATCCGCACCTACAACACTATCGGATCAGCATGCGCAGAAGTCTGTAGCGACAAATAATCAACACACCAACAACAAAGAAGTTTACATTGAACATTACTATCTGTACTTGCTAGTGAAATGTTATCTGAGTAACTACAATAACTTTTGGCACTTACCCCTTACATTCTTTAAGCTTTTTACCCACTTTCCCCTAATCCTATTTTCCTTTATCTTGTGATTTGTTCAGTTTCTCTATTTTTGTTATACTTTTTTGTTACTTTATTTTGAGGAATTGTCTTTTTTGTGTTGGCATTTTTATTGTTTTACATATTCCTCCACAGTTGGACATTCCAACATGTCCCACCACGAGAGTAGCAGCAGTGATGATGTCATTTGGGTCCCCAATCCATCGCCACCCAGGAAGAAAACAACTGGAATAAAGACCGCTCCAGACAGTTGGCGCCACTTTAAAGTGAAAGAACACTGTTCTAGAAAAGAGGCAGAGGATGTGCTTTGCATATTGTGCAACAAAACTCTACGACATGGCCCTTCAAATATTCCATCTCAAAGCCTAGGAACCTCTGTCATTATCAATCATCTAGTACAAATCCACTGGGAAAACGATGATGATGATCGGAAATCACACGAACACCACAAAATTAAAATGCATGGGTCCCATTCCTTAGTTAGATGGAGATCAGCACCACCTTCAGCACCTCAATCCATGAGTGCATCAACAGCAAATGAAGCCTCAACTTCAGCCGTGGTGGGAACTGCACACTCTACACTTGTACCAGCTGCCTATCTCTCAGTGATGAAAGTCCTGTGTGGATGATGCCTCAAATGGCTACCCACGGGAGGTACCACAGTTAAGGAATTGGAGAAGTTAATTGCTGAACACTATATTAACTTTCCTCCTTACTTTCTTTTCCTATCACACTTTCTACTCCTTTTTTTGTAAAAACTGTTGGCCATGCACCCAATAGTCTGGGCCTTGAACACACCCACAGCAATGTAATGCCACCCTGCATGTCACCATGTCAGCAAGAACGACAATCCACACCCATTCTCCACCTGTGCCTCATGCCTCATGCACTGTCAAGCCTGCATTGCTCCAGTGTGTATGATCCTTGCACACATTCCCTGCACCATAATGCAATCATGCATGTCAGCATGTCACCAACTACCACTATGCATATACGCACCACTGGCACCAGCACTCCTACCCAACCTCCACACAGCAATGCACATGCACAACGTTACATGCAACAGTTACCATAATGTATGAACATTACAGTGTTTCTGGCACCCCTACGTATTGTGTCACTGCCAACGTAACCACTAAATGTTTACAACATTGCCCATACTGCAAGCATTGTGCACACAACACACTATCCAAGCACATATAGCTGCCCTTCACCCATACCTCACCCATACCCTCTACCATACTATCAGTATCCAAACACCGCACCCATAGCCCACACTGCGTGACTCTACACTGCAGCATCTCGAAGCACAGTGCACCGCCATGGAGCTATGCAGCAACAATATGCAACAGTTACCATAATGTACAAACAAAATAATCTCTCCTGTATCCCTGTACACTTTCAATCACATACTATGGGCGTACCCACTTCCATTCACAAAGTATTGTGCCACTTCCAACCTACCCACAATCTGTTTGCAACACTGGGCTATAACGGCTGAAATGTGCTCCACAACCATTCTGTACATTTCACCACCCTCTAACTGATGCACATTCAAAAATGCATTACTGCCATGGGTGTCCTCAAGACCTAGGCTTTTGAGTGCATGGCCTACGGCCTTGGGCCATGCACCCAATAGTCTAGGCCTTGAATGCACCCACATCAATGTAATGCCACCATGCATGTCACCAAGAACGACTCCGCATACACACCACAGCTACCAGCACTCCTACCCAACCTGTACAGCACCATGGTGCTAAGCAACACCGAATTGCACAACTTCACATTACGGCCATGTGGGCAGCTAGCATTAAGCACAAACAAAAAAAAAAGCACCCATGCATGAAAACAGGTTGCAATTACTAGAATCCGCAAATACACCACAGCCATTAACAAAGTGTGGTCACTTACCACAACATTTTCACAACATTAGGCCTGTTTGAAGAAATCTGCACACAGCATAGGCTGTGAACACACCAACAGCAACATCAGGCCACCATGCATGTCACCATGGCACCCACTACCACCATCCACATACACACCACTGCCCTCGGCACTCCTACCCAACCTTTGCACTGCCGCGCAGCTATGCAGCAACAAATTGCAACAGTGAACATAATGGGCAAAGAAAACACTCTCCTGCACCCCTGTGTACATTTATTCACTTACTATAGTGGTCTCCTCCTCCATTCACAAAGTACTGTGTCACTGCCAACCTACCCACATTCTGGTCGCAACACTAGCCCTACTGCAACCAATCTGCACATTTCACACTATACAAGCAGCACCCTGTACCAAATGCAGAGTCCAACATGCATTCCTCCGGTGGATATGTTGCAGCCCTACGATCTGGAGTGCATGCCCTACGGCCTACAGCCTTCACCCATGCACCCATTAGTCCAATCCTTCCAAAGACCGACCAAACCTTCATTTACCCATGCATGCCACCAAGTCGCCAACTACCACATTCCATCCGCTGCACACAGGCACCCGCGCTCCCACCCACCCTGTCATTTGCAAATCACTCCCCTTCTGCAATTCACCATGAAAAGAGGTTGCCGCAGACAGGTTGCAGCAGAAGCTGTGGGGCCGTTACGACAGCTGCCTCCAATCACCACACACAGTACTCGCCTACATATGTCACATTATTAATCACTTCTCATTCCCCCATCGGCCCCCTCCCTTATTGCTGCCAACACATTCCGTAGGGTACATTTTCCAGACCATTCTGCTGCCGCACTGTCCTTCAATACACCATGGCGGCTTTCCCAAAAAATATTGACGTACACCCTGCTTCCCTCATGCCAACCACTGGCCACGTCCAAACTTCTCCAACAGCTTGACGTACCGCCAGCCAATGACACTTCTGTCCACGGAGCGAACAGGGAAATTGGTCCACAGAGCGGACCCAGATATCACAAATATTTTGGGATGTACATTTCAGTTATTTGCAATAAAACTACTGTTTGGATTTCTACCAACCACACAAAAGCACACTTTCTGACCCAAGCTCCTGCTCCTGCCGCAAATCTGGTAAAGATCTGTCCTCCAGCCATTCGGTCTGTAGCCGTGCGCAAAGTTTTTCCCCATTCAGTCTATGGAAAAAATAATAATTTGGGACCCCCCTATAAGGACCCCACTGCATTAAACCTCCCCCAACTTGGCGAAAAAATTCAGACCTGGCCATATACTTTTTTTGCAAAGTTTGGTGAGGATTTATCCAGGGGGAGTGAAGTATAAGCCACCGAAAAAGTGCTCTTCCTATGAGTTTAGCAACTTAACCCTAACTACATGGCTGCTACCGCAGGCCATGTAATATCATATTTATCCAATGTCTTACCAAATCCCTTTTATATGTGTTCTCTGCTTTCTTCCATATTACCAACTCTGAAACAAAATGAAATGCATTTCATAACAAAATAAAAACAACCTTATTTATGATAAATACTGATTGTATTCCTAGTACACAACCAGTAACAGGTTGTATTCCTTAATCATGCTATAGAGGGAAAAAAAACTGTTTGTTGGTGGAAAAAAAATGATTCCGTTATTTTAAATATTTAACAATAATTATAAATACAAATGATAAACTATCTCACTTTCTACAAGTATATCTATATAATAACATGTAAAATAAAAATGTAAACAATGTTTTAAAATAAACATTAAATCAAAAAACACCTTTGTTAGGGAGAATTTTCAATGTGCTAATTTCCCTTACCTTTTGAGACGCCCAGCAACTTTGCTGGATTTCTAGGATTTGATTCTTTTACCTGGGAAGAGTGAGAGCCTTTTTTTCCCACTCTTCCATGTAGTTTGATGTGTGTTTTACGTTTGCGTTCTTTGGTTATGGAGTTTTAAAACAACTCCATTGGCATCATCTTTTTCTGTGTGTCACACAACAACTTCAATGCATTGGCACAGGGGTGTCTTTCAGACTTCCCAAGGTTTAAATAACTTCTCTGGGACTGACTGCTGTCTCCCAGAGCATGTAAAGTTAAATTGACTTTACTAGTCTCTTTAAATTTACTGACCCAGCACACACTATCTTACTATAGAGTGCTGCAAGGGTTGCCTAGCTTACCCTGAGTCATAACACTTATGTAACAGTCAAATGTTACCCTTTCCTACTTTAATTGGCTGGTGGCAGTGGTTTAGATCAAACTACCATAATTTTTGCCGACCACTAACCACGGTAGCTAAAAATCGGGTCAGCCATGTTTTTCAATATGACGCCCAAGACCTATCTGTAAAAACAGACTCCGGTCGACTTATTTCACCATTTCTTTTAGGAAAGGTCCTTCTTGTGATTGTATCTGCATGCCAAACAAGGTTTGGTCACTTTGTGTGTTGGCCTTTGGTGGGCTTCAGTGCTTAAGCCCTCCTCTGGCACCAGGGTGTCTAGGGTGAACAGGATGTGAGGGAGGTGCCCGAAACTCCCTGTGCTTAGTCTCCTAGGAGACCTGAATGCACTCTGGCATGATTGGCCGGCTGGATGTCTGGCAAGGACAGCCACCCTGCTGTGTGAGTGACAGCCAGGCTGAAATGAATGGGGGAAAACTGTTTAAAAGCAGGTCTCTGGGATTTGGAAAGCAGAGTCGACCACTGGAACGAAAGAACCGAAGACGAGCTGAAGGAAGAGGACTGCTGCAACTCATGGATGACCAGTGAAGCCCTGCTGCAGGTCCGAATTGCCTGAAACTCCATCGACAGAGAAGCCCTTCAAGGTTAACTTCTTCCCTTGAGTTTGGTGGGAACAACCAACTCGCAAGTCACCTGGATACCGTCCCCATCTGGTCGAATTTTCATCAGAGTGCCGTTGAAAACCGGATAGCCAAAGGGAAGGAAACCAGATCATGGACTTTAAGGCACTCACACCTTAAACCAACGTTTTGCTAAGCTTTCGTCTCATCCCTGGGCAGTGCAGGAACCTCCTGATGTCCTCCTTCTTGTCCCCACGACTGAAGTTCAGGTACAGCGAGATCTGCTCAAACTGCTAGGAACAACTGCCTCAGCTACAGCTCTCCTTCATTAGCGAGGTACTGTGCAAACAGGGTCTGGAAATCTTTTCGGCCATCGAGAAAGTGCATGAAACGTTCCTCAACTTCGAAGGCTTGTCTTTCCCTAAACATTTGCCAAACTTTTCACCTAGCCAAATTCTTCTAATCTCCGTGGCAAAGACTTAACCAATATCTACCAGAACTGTGCTTTCCTATACAAAGACGCTGAACCATTGACTTTGGCCCAGGCCTATTGAGAATAATTTCTGGTTGTAGTTAACTGAAACCCTTTGCCCTGCCTATGAATGTGTTTGGGCTGGCTATTCTTATAACCTTGTCTTTTTACCCCTTTATTAAGTATTTGAAGTGCCATTTTGCTCCTACTTCATGGGAGCTAAACTTTTTCATTTACTTACCGGTTGTGTATTTGTGGTTTATTAGTGTGATATTGAGCTGTTCTTGCTAATGTAATGTTTTGAAACTGACTGAGTAAATAAATGCATATTATTTTGCCAAGAAACCTTGAGTAAGTGTGTATTTGAATCACTGTATTTGTTGGTCCTTTGTGCAACTTGTTCTACTGCTCACTTAAACTCTTTAGATAAGTCTGGCTGCTCAGCCATCGCTACCACTTTACTGTGTAGTACAGGCTTGTACCAAAGGTGAAATTGTGTTTACACTTGTAGTCTTAATTGCATGTAGTGTTCCCAAAGGGTACTGCATGTGATCCTGCCTAACAACCCTTCACAAAATCACACTTTGAAAAAGTAAGAGCTGCTACAGTGCACTATAGGAGCAAGAAAATCAGTATTATCACCTCAACTATACTAACCTTTTAAGTAATTACAAACTTGGTTTTGCATCAGCAAATTCTAAAAAGAATTGCTCAAAATGTCAATAGTTTGTACACTGATAGAGGCATTTCACCAGGAAACCAAGATATATAAGTTAACTATGTCTTCAGTTTTACAAATAAATAAATAAAAACATGCCAACAGTGTCACATTATTTTCAGTATTGACCTTTTAAAAGTATAGTCATACCAATATTTGAAATAATTGGTAGACAATAAAACGTGTGTGTGTAAACCAGAGCCCTTAGTTGTGCCCTGAATTCCTGGCCTCCACACCCAATCGCCTTCAGCCTCCACTTGCTTGCAGCACTTGACTTGACACCCACTGGCCTATGCAACAACTGGCCTGCACTTATTTATTGGCAGCTGATCACTCCCACTCAGTCACTTAACAGGTGCTTACTCCCTCGCACTTCCCTCTTGGTACTCCCACCACGTACCACCCACTACCTCATCCCTTCTCTGACTCTGCACTTGCACATTCTGAATGCTCACAGACCACGTAGGTTCACCTCTATCTTTCATTGTTATATTTGTTTTCTCTCCCATATTCCCTCCCTGTTGCACTGTGGGCTCTTTGAAACACAATTTACTTGATGTATAAACACCTTACAAATGCACAATAAATAAACAAATTGCAAAAACTACATTAATATCCTAACACATTTCACTGCCATACTTCTTATACAATCTGTGTGCGTCTTTTGTTTGGCCACCTACACACATGAGAAGTTCATAATGTCATTTCATAAAGTACACAACATATTTTAACTGTTTAAAAACTAGGAATTGTTATTTAAACTTCTATTGGCACTGATAGTTGTACACAGTCTTGAATATGTTTTTTATGATATCAAAATTCATTCTAAACTATACAAAGGATGTCTACATTGACATTTCAAAACTTCTTTTATAATTTGCTGTATGTCCTTTCTCTGGCCACCTACACACCAAAGAAGCTAATGACAATTTTCTTAAACCTACCATACAAAATGAGAAAACATCCACATTTTAATGACTGAATATATTGTATGACTTTTCTGAAAATGTCCACAATAAAGATAAACCATATTTAAACATTTAACAAACTAACCCTTTGAGTAAGGTGTTTTCATTTGTTTTATTTCAATATGAATACTTTGTGTGCATACTTATTTTAACCACCTATGCACATAGTAAGTAAACACAGTATATCTAAATTCGTCCCTAAAACTCTATTAGTTAAATGACATTTATTTTACAAACATTGTCCTAAATGGTTTGGGTATCTGCAACCTACTGTTTACTTGTTTCATATGTAAACAGCCATGACCTTCTACACTCCCTCACACTCAAAATAATGTACAGCAACCATTTATGTAACCTACCACTTCTACATATTCAAATATACAGTGTTTTACACAATAACACAGAAGTGGAAGATTGCAGAATACTGTTTATCTTCTAATTTATGTAATCTTCAAAATAGTACCTCTACATTTATTCTGTATTGTTTTAAAAATACATCCTAGACACAATCACACAATCCATGTTTTAATTGACATAAAACATGTATTTCCCTATTCTTCCATTTCAAACATTAATATTGCATGTTTATATTCACAAACAAGCTTCAGCATGTATTTTAAAATGTTTGTTCTAACAACATTAAATAAGCATTCTTTAAACCCTTTGGCAATCTAGCTTGCTGTGTGACTATAGAGTCATTACAAACAAGGCAATCTAATTGCATAGGCACCTCAGTTGTGAAATGTTCATATTCAATGGATGCCCCTTCCGACAAAATATTTTCACACATCTTAAAAGTGTTCTTACTAATAGAAACCTGACCAATTTTAAAATTCATTATTGACATGTTAATTTTCCTATAACCTACACTGTCTTTTTAAAACATAATCAATATATTCTTATTAAAAACTAGATTTCGCAGTGTTGATTGTAAATTACAACTATAGTCACTGCATCGCATGTCATGGAATGCTTTAGTTACAAGATAGGAACAAATGTACACTTTTCTGATAAGGTATAGGCACATATAAAAATCTTTCACACAAATCCTGAGTAGAGTAATATTTCTTACATTGTGGACACATATGATTCCACTCGTAACTAATTCCTACATGCCTATCTACATTAACAGTTTCCTGCACTAATAAATCAAAGGCAGTTATTAAACATTCTTGACTATTTTGCTGTGTATTTTCAAAACATTGTTGATTTCCACTTGCAATAGCTACTACATTTCTGACTGTTATTGCTGGATCTATACTGTGTGGTTTTTTCATCTACAGATATTTTAAGAAATGAAAGTACCACACATAGCTGCTTCTCTGCTGTGGAAGCAATTTTTTGCATCAATTGAGTAATTTTCCATACACAGATGGTAGGTTTAACTCCAAATGGATTATGAAAACACTAATAACTACCACACCACGATTATCCTTCAAGGGATCATCATTAGAAGCAGGAAAGGCAGGAACATTCTTATCGCAGAAGAGGTATAGTCCAGTGTTTCTATGTATTGTATTTTATAAGAATTTTGTTTTCCGCATACTTTGGCATCTAATACAGAATACTTATAGCCATTCAAACTATCATTATAGGAAACCAAGAGACGTACATCTCAGATCTGGCCACACAGATTTCTTTTCATGTTAATTTAAACACCCAAAGATGTCTACGGGGCACTGATGACAGGTAGGACATAATGACCTACTTAACTGGAACTTGAAGCTGTATTAAAAGGCTCGAGCTAAAAGACCATGAAACAGGACTAAGTCTGTCACTATTTGTGTATCTAATAGATCTTCTTGATGAATAAAAGAATAAGAACTGCCCATTTTACGAATACAGCATTTAGAAACCAATCAGCTCCTGAAGAATGGAACGTGATTCCCGAAATGCGTTGAACAAGCAGAACAGTACTATAGATATGTAACATATTACAGTATGATTTTAATATTGTAATAATATCTAATAATTGAACAATACTTGCATCTGGAATGGTATGTACCATTAAAAATTCGGATAACTTTTTGTCCTTTGAAATTTTCATTATGATACATTTTTTCTAAATTTGAATTACAGAATGTGCATTATGGTTTAATAACTAACACCACCTAAGTATTGATTTAACTACCTCTATGAAAGGTATAGAATTGTCTAATTTAAATCCTCTTAATCCAGATATTTAAAATACATTAACCTATTGTTTGTCCTTGACAATAATCTGAGTGTGCAGGGGACGTGAGTGAGCCGCAGCCCCTGGACACTTTTTGTTTTGTTTTCAAACTGAGGAGCATCTTTAATCCACAACAAAATATGTATATGTGGAGCCCCACATTCCTGGTAGTCTTTCCTCCAGAAGAAATGTTCCACAGTGCCTAATAGATCATTTTTTCATTACATAACATGGCTAAAAGTCTGTGATGAAAGAACTGCGATACACTTAGAGGGTCCATGGACCACAAGTCTCCTTATGCCATGTGTTCTATGTTTTCTTTTTCTGCGTTAGTTTTACAAATCCACTCAGCAAGATCCTCCCAACCATACTCATTGCAACTTAAAGTAAAAAACCAAGTTGGAGAGCCCCAATTTCTGATCATGCATCTAACCTTGGAGTGTCTCCTATACCAATATTCTTTAGTTCCTCTCATTGTAGAAAGAATTTTTGTACGTTTACCCTCTAAAACCTAATTTTTTCTTTCACCTGTTGCAACATCTCACATGTAGATAGATTTTTAAAAATCTAGTTTGGTCAGAAGTGTATGAGCAACAGCAGAACATAATGTTGAAAATTGCCTTTCATACAATAAGTGAAAAATATATTCAACATTGGCGCAAAATCGGGAATCTTTAGAATTCATTCTTGTTCAACTATATTCTGAAGCACAGATTTGCACCTTCCAATCCTCAAATCTCCCTCCTGTACCAGTAGGAAAACACATAGGGAAATGACAAGCTTCTAACGTCTTTTACCAGACACTGATTGGTGCACCTTTTGATACAATTCTAAACTGCAGCCCATGACTTCACGTGAGTGTAGAGGATGAATAGTGTAATGTTCATACATACTATTGCCTTCTGCAACAGACAGACGTTGGAACTGACCTTCACTTCTTTTGTTTTTGACTCAACAAGTATAGACATGTCTGGTACAGTCAGACTGCCAGACTGCCTATTGTGCTCCAATAGTAACCCTGTGTTTTTCATTTTTCAAATATCTATAAGCCGTTGCCAAATGCTCTTATCTTTATTGGCAACACCATTTACTAAAACAAACAAAGAATCTGCAAAGTCACACTTCACTCCTAGAGTGTTCACATTTTCTTCTGAATTGAGAGGTAAATACACATCTTTGCTTCTCACACCTTGCACTAATGATTTCTTAGGCAGATTTTGCACAGCGGGACATAAGACACTACCATGCCATTCAAAACACTTCTTCGGGGACTACCTCTTTGATTATAAAACCCAGCACAGTGTCTATAAACATAAAGTGCCTCTCTTGTGTCAAATCGTTCTTCTCCAAACAAATACAGATAGCATTATTTCCAAACATCTTCTACACTGTGTTTAATTTTCTCCTCAATGCACATTAGTTGCACTTGAAATGTATAAAATGTGCGCTGACAAGATACGCAAACAATGTCAGGTCTTTCAGTAGAAGACAACTCAAACATTGCAATACTTCTTTTATAATGTTGAAACATCGGACCCTTTCAAAGCATAGGATAATCATTTCCACTTCCTGTAAGTGTTTCATCTGCATACACATACTCTTTTGAATGCAGTTCAAGTCAAAAGCGTTTGATTTAAAACTGATTTCAACCAGTTACCCGGCACTAAAAGGCTTGTGGGAGTAGTAGCTCCCCCACCAGCGGTGCTTGATGAAGGAGCAGCATAGGCAACACAGAGGTGGCGAGGTGAGCCCTAGGGCTTTGTTTGAGTTTTGTCAGACCAAAAGGAATTAAATACATTTGGAAATAACTTGCGGAGCAAGCGTTCGCAAACACAGTTAATTGAGGAGGCGTTTTGTGTTCTGCTGTGCATTTTTATCTGGGGCTGGAGTCCCCTAAACCCTTACATGACTGTAATGCACTGTGGCTTACTAACCGATCCATTTTGCCAAACC
Organism: Ambystoma mexicanum; assembly: GCF_040938575.1. Taxonomy (NCBI): domain Eukaryota; kingdom Metazoa; phylum Chordata; class Amphibia; order Caudata; family Ambystomatidae; genus Ambystoma; species Ambystoma mexicanum. The sequence goes on from NC_090922.1 coordinate 1,168,293,022, forward strand.
ACTTCTAAAATGACTGACTTGGCTGCATAGCAGAGAGAAAATCCAGCATAGATCTTCTGGCCCACCTTGATTGGCTGCTGCTGCACAAGAGCCAATGTGTGCCACCGGCAGGCAGAAAGCCGGCCCCCCAGTCTAAGGCCCCACTCCTAAGTCTCCTGTCTGTGCCTGTCTTCCACCTTTGTCCCTCCTCAAACTATGACTCAGCTTCCAGACTTACATACTGCTACCTCTTGAACTTGGGGCCCCTGCGCCTCTACGCTCCTTGCAGATCTACCTGTGACTGATGGCTGACATTGCCTCCTCCACTAACTTTTTAAGCCAATTACTGTGCCTACATACACTGCCTTCCTTGTCCCATCTAACCTACTTCTTCTCTCACTGCATTTGTGCCCCTGCTCTTGAATCTCAAATTTAGGTGGGTGTGCTTTTACATCTCTGCACCCTCTTTTCATTGCATTTGTGCCACTATATTTTAAACTCAAATTTAGGTGTGTTTGCTTTTAAATCTCTGCACCCTCTTTGCTGTTCATTTGTGCGCCTTGTTTCGTAGTGAGTCTAGCTAGAACTGTGCTGTGCAGCCGCTCCTCTTTCATTCCTCTACTAACATCTGCCACCCCTATGGCTTTCACCATCTCACCAATCATCTCTAACTGATACACGTTCTCCTATCCTCCCACTCTCATGAAGTCTGGAAGCAAAAAAACACAAAAAGGCACTGTGTCCATGAACCCTGGCTTGCCCATCGCAGACACCTACGTCAGCTCAACTTCCAGACATGTCTTCACTCATCCTCTATTTTGTCCCTTCTCCAGGTCTATGGACTCCCGATCTTATCTCCACTCTCAGTCCTTTCACATCCTCTCCCTTCAAAGGTGGCATCAAGTGGGAAGTCTGCTTGGTCGGCCTCTCATCATCATGCAGCATCGTTAATGTCTACCTCACAGGTACTATCTTGTTTCATGGTCCTCAACCCAACCTCCTCATCTTTGACCGATGCCTGGCATTCCTCATTAACTTCCTCCCTCCACCTGCCTCTCCCTCTACCACTCTCTCTGCCCCCCATCTGACTGGTGTACCATGTCCCTGTACTCCACCTCAGAAAACCTTCCAAGGTTGAGACCTCCTTCACATGGCTACTCTTAACTCCCACTCAGCCAACCAACACTCTGCCAACATCTGCCTTCTTCTTGAAGACACTGACCTTGACTTTCTTGTTCTTACCGAGACATGGTCCGATGACAGCACAGTCACTGCTTTGACTCCCTTCTCCCTGATGGCTTCAAGGTCATCTTCAAGCCACACCTCACTGTGCTGGCAGTGGGGTTGCCTTAATCTTCCCTGAGTAGGTTCCTTCTTCCGTCATACCAACCCAGCTCTAATCTTCCTTTGAGAGCCTAGTCTGCAAGCTGCTCATCTCTCCATCCTCCTCTCTGACCTTTGCTATCATTTATCACCCTGTTCCTCTCAGAATGGGCTGATTTCTGTTCCTCCCTACTCTCAAACACCTTTAAAATCCTCCTAATGGTTGATTTCAAGATCCAATTGGACTTGCCTGTCACAGCATCCACTCTCTTCCTTGACCTCTGCACATCACTATCCCTCTCCATTCTCCCTAATGGCCCAACTCATTCCGCTGGACACACTCTGGACGCCCCAATTCATTCTGACCTCTCTCTCTCTCTCTCTCTCTCTCTCTCTCTCTCTGTCTCTCTCTCTCTCTCTCTCTCTCTCTCTCTCTCTCTCTCTCCCTCTCTCTCTCTCTCTCTCTCTCTCTCTCTCCACCCTTCTGGTCACTCCACTCTCTTGGTCAGACCATTCTCTCCTCTCCTTGTAGCTGGGTCCCCTCAGACTTTTGATCGCCCCTCCAAAAGCCCTGCCAACCTTGTACACAAACATCCATCCAATGAAACGAGTGTCAGCTGCTGCCTTCCCATTCACATTCATCCCTGCCTCCCCACCACCCTTAGACTCTACCACCGACTGTGCCCTCAGAAACCTCAAATTGGCCACTAACAACACCCTTGATATTCTTGCCGCAGTCATGAGGATCCATTTGAAACCCACCTCCAAACAAAACACCTGGTATGACTCGGAACTTGCAACCCTGAAATGCAAGTGCAGAGCTGTGGAACAGAAGTCACAAACCTCGGGCTCATTTTCTGACACACTTTACCACTAAAACTCTGGACATCCTGAGCACCATTGCTACGCTCCCACCCAACCCCTCCCTCCCTCACTTGCCTCCTATGGCTTTTCACCCTCCTTCTTCCTCTCTCTACTCCTTTTCCCCTGTCACACCTAAAGAAGTCACCAGAGTTGTCCGCTCCATGAAGGTTTCATTAAAACAGGCTTCCCCTTGCTCCTCCAGAACCATCAATGACAAAGCTGGCCTTTACACAACTTACCTCAGGCACTGAACCTGTTTGTGGTCTCCACAACCATCAATCTAGATTCCAAGCATCCAGAGGCATGGAAACTGCTCTTCTGAACACCTGTGAAGAATTGCTTGCTTCTCTGGACTCTAACTCTACAGCTGTCCTCATTCTACTCAATCTCTCCTCTGTCTTCGATATGAATAACCATTGCATCCTCATAAAATGTCTCCATGATACCCTTGTATATCGGAGTGGGTACTGGGTTGGTTTACCTCCTTCCTAACTAACTGTTCATCCCAAGTCATTTTGGGCACCTCCTCCTCACCTACTTCTTTCTCCACCTGTGGTGTTCCCCAGGGTACACACCTCTCCCCATGGCTGTTAAACACTTACCTTGCTCAGCTAGCACTCCTCATGTCCTCCTTCTCTGCCAATTTCCAGTGCTACCCAGATGATGCACAACTTTTTTCAAACTTCTTGCTGACCCTCTCGCATCTTCCACCATCCCTACCTGATCATCTGCCATCCAGTCCTGGTGTACTTCCAACAATCTGCCTCAATGCCAGCAAGACTGAGATCATTCCCATTGGGACATCTGCTCCTTATTTTTTCCCCTCGCTCTGGCCATCCTCCATGGGCTCTCCTCCTGCTCCTTCTTCTGAAGCCAGAAACCTTGGAGGCATCTTCAATTCCTCTCTCCTTCTTCCCTCACACTCAGGACATTGCCAAGAAGTCCTACTTTCAACTCTTCCTTCTCAAAGGAATTCTCCCTTTTCTCACCTTCCCCCAGAAGCTCAAAGTTACCTGAGCCTTGGTTAACTCTAGGCTTGACTACTGAGTAGGCTTCTCCTGAATTTACCTTCTTTCACTTTGGGACCCCTCCAGCTAATCCAGAATAGGGCAGCAGATTTATCATTGGCCTTAAGCCTAGGAACCACATCTCTCCTGCCCTAAAAACTCTTCACTGCCTCTCAGTTGTGTCACAGATTAAATTCAAATCCCTCTGCATCATCCACAAGGCTTTCTGGGCCCTGGGACCATGCTATCCGCAACTTTCTCTTACTAAATACTCTCCTTCTAGACCTCTGTGGTCCTCTGGCAACAACTCTCTGTGTGTAAATTGTTCCTTTAAACAGAGGGCCGGAGGCCAATCACTTTCTTCAGCTGGTTCTCTCATATAGAATAGACTCCCCTTTCCTCTTCGTCTTGAGAAGAACTTCCTCAAATTCCAGAAGCTCCTCAAGACTTTCCTCTTCACCTCATCCTTCCATTCGTCCCCCCTCTGCTTATCTCACAGTCACTGTGATTGGTGGCCAGGGCCCTTATGTATCCCTCTGGGACTTGGCCTCCCATAGCCTATCTCCCCAGCCACTGCCTACCTCTCAGCACTTGCGTTGGCACCCACCGGCCTTAATCCTATAGGCTTGCAATTTCTATCCAATGCGGCTACAGGCCCATGGCACTTACCTACTATGTACTTCATCTGATGCTCACCCACGAGCACAGACATTCCTGCACTTACCCCCCACTCCCTCTCCTCTCGCTGAACGTGCACGTTCTGAATGCTCGCAAAGCATAGTAAGTTGGGGAATGGATTCAGAAACACATGTGAAATTGGGTAGTGTAAAATCAATGGAACAACATGATCAATGCACAGAAATTGGACTTGCCATAACCGCGGCAATAGTGAGAGACACGGCTACACCAATCAAGAAAAAAAAAACACAATGTACCATTGGCTTAATGTTACCTGCAGTTTTAATCCGTGTGAATGGTGGTACCCACGGCTATAACACATCTGATAGGGCATGCTGATTCATTGACAGCTGTCGTAACTGCGGCTATTTAAAAAAAAAAATACATCAAAGGAATTTTCCTTTTCCAATGCGCTTAAAAAGTTCTCTATGTGCCTGTTAAAAGAGCCTTTGGGTTCTTCTACCAATATATAACCAAACATATATGCAATTGGAGAAATAATCATCACCTCTATTAAAAAAATAATAATCTTGGGACATGTCTCTGTGCTCTTTCTTTAGATGATTAATTAATTGTCTTTTGCTGAAGAGAAACAAAACCTGTACTCCCTGTCAAAAATATGTCTCCACAATTGCAGCATAAACCTTTCATTTCAAACTATTTACAATAATATTATAGAACCAAATAAATGTTGTCAACAAATCAACAGCATCTGAGGTACTTGAAATTCTATTGACAGCTACCCACCACAGAAACAATGAACAACATATCACAAAGCAAATACAAACAATCAATCTTCTCCCCTCATTAATCTTACTCCATTCCTAATTCGAACTCTGAACTTACAATCAGTCTTTCTTTTTACCACTACTAAAATGGAAAAGTTCATGTAATAGCTGGAAGACAATTATTCTACAGAGGAAGAAATTAAAAAAGAAGACACTGAAGACAAGGCACAAGAAGAAAATACACATTCTATATATTCTTGTAAAATGAGACTACAAATTTTATTTAAATGAACAAATATCAGTCACCAAGCAGTTATAATTTGTTTACCTACTATTAAACTATCAAATGTTTATACAACCAACACAAATATTTTCAAAGGTATCCAGTCCAAATATCTGAAACAATACAGTGGTACATTTCAGAGTGGACAAACGCACTCTGACAATTCATTAAATGAATAAATGGTAGTGGGATAAAGGGGTTAAAATGGGTTGGCCTGGGATTGGGTGGTGTTTTAAGGGATACACAATGGGAGGTTTGTGGGGAACCCCCACATTAAAAGAAACAAAATAAAATCAGTGTTTGTCAGTATTATTTCCACAATCAAATTTACCACTCTGCAATTGTGGTCGGTTTATTCATGTCTATAAAGGACAACAAGACTGTTCAGCCCTTAGTAGCTTTGAGTAAATTAATGGAACAGTTCATTTCAATTTTATTTGGGCACATTTATTTCATTTCCGACTTTGTAATAAGTATTAATTTAAAAAGTTGCAAAATGAGAGACTAAGATATTATTGAATCCTGGACTATTAGTCACAGTAATATGTATTTTGGTCATAGCAAAGCACGCTGCAGTAGCAATTCTAGCCCAATCCAATATTGCAGACTCACAATCACTTGACAATGGGTCACACGTTTTCGTGTTCCCACACTGCTTTAAGAAAGCAGCGTCCTCAAAATAGTAACGCTGGTTATCATGTCGCAGTGTTTCCAAACTCCATTTGAATTTTGTTCATGTAAATCTAAGGTAAGCGGGCAGGCTGTGGATAATATAATGAGTCCCCTAATGAAATAAGTAACAACTTATCCAGCACCAATACAGCGCGTATAGAAAGAGAAACTTAGATCATTTGTATTTCCTTGTTGTTAGGATAAATACTACGCCGTACCAAGCACATATTCTGGGAATAAAGCTAATCCCAGTAATATCAGACTTTTCACAACAAGCTATTTTGGGATCTAACATTAAACCTACACTAGTGAGTATAACTTTACCATAATTCTGTACAAGATATCCAGAATTCAGAAAGGAATAATTCTATATTAATTTAATTGCAATGTTACCAATATTTGTAAATAGTCACAACTTGAATGTTTTTCATTTCTTTCAGACTATGTCGCTGATTTTGAACAAAAGTCAAAATTAAGACTGATCCCTCCTGAGGAACCGTCATTATCCACAGATCGAGAAACATGCATGGAGGGTTAAATTAAAAACTGCAAGTTTGCATGAGAAATTGAGGGTTACATCAAAACTGCAAGTTTGTATGACATACCTAATACGAACCAAAGGTATATACTTATGTTGTGAACTTACACTACCGTGGAGAAATTTAAAATTAAGTTGGCCACAAAAGAAATAGATCTCTATTTTCTTATTTTCTTTCAGTTTCTAATTATTCTGATCAGCCTCAGAATTTGAATCCGAATGCAGCCTCACACCCTTTAGCCAAAGCTAACACCCTAGAAAGTTCAAACACTCAACCCACAGGATGGTTATCAGTTGCTTATAAACTGAATAACTTATAACATCAAAACAGTACTCCAGATGTGCTAAAATACTTCACTCAATGTACCCCAAAACAGTCTCTTTACGGACTACTTATCATATATAAATACACAAATACAATAAAATAAGCAATCATATTTTTGATCATACCTCTGGCTACAGTTCATTGAATTTTATCATAACCACAGTTACAGAAGATTTGGTTAATGGGGGGGGTGGCTCACTTCAGGTTTTATGCTACAATAGAACTTAAAAGATCAATACTCATGTGCTTATGTAAAGTAGCTCAAGATAAAGAAAGCAGAGAATAATATATAACAGTAAACTGGGTAGTCACACATTTCACAGCAACAAAATATAATAGCATAAGTGAGAATAGACATGTTAAAATGCAGTGTATGGGGAATCTAAAACTAGAGTAGGATTGCTCATTTTTATATTAATTTTGACAAACAATTTTCTTCTGTTTTTCTCTAAAATAAAAAAGAATCTCAAATACCTACTGTGTTACTGTGATTTGTCACCCCAAACATCACTTTACCTATACAAATAACTTTCCAAAGTAAATAAAACACTGACACCCCAAAATGTAAAGGCACGTGCACAGAACTACTCATACCCATAGTTATCTGTAGTCTTACTGTATCCTCGGGTATAGCCACAAATAATGGAAAACGTCTGTGAAGAAAAATTATTTCCTGGCCCCCCAAGCCCTCACCAAGCTGCCCCCTTCTTTGTGCTAGCTCCCCCCACTCCACATATTGCCTTATCACCTCCCCTACCGTCTCCCTTGCTACACACAACACATACTGTATCTATGACACAGTTGGGCTTTCAGATGTTAGCTATTCATGGCTATAACTGAGGCTACAGAAATCGTTGCCTTGAAAACCCAGTCCCTGAACCTCCTATAACTTCCACATTTCACTCAACCAACCTCCCTTCCTCTATACTAAAGTAATTTGGAATTACTTTTACCTACAAATACCTTTTAAAATATTTTCCTTTCCTGTTATCCTCAGCTAGACAATGCTGCGTGCCCAGGTCCGTCTAGTGGTTTGGGCTGTGTGCTTTGGCAAAAAATGACCTTGTTTGTCCATGGGAAAATTAATTCAAAGTAGGCTGCACTTTTGGAAAACACATGTTTGTGTCTTGTCTTCTTAATAACGTTTTTATTTTTTTAAACATTGCTGTTTGGGGGCCAGAGGGGCGGGGGAATTGCCCTTAATCACTTTCAAAATGTCAGTCCAAACCATGCACTTACAGACATTGGCAGCCCAGTCTTCAAAGAAGTTATGTCACGTCACACTATCACTTCTCTGTACACTCAATGCTCTATTCCTATAACTTTGATGTAAACAAAGTCAATTCTGACATTCCTTGAATCCTAGAATACAACAAACTATGTCCAATGAATACCACATCTAGATACATACCCTGATCCTCAAAAATCAAAACCTTTAAAAAGTAAAGTAATACAAACAGAAGCTATACCAGATCTCCCTCCAATTCCACTAAAGAAAAAAGAAAAACTGCAAGTCTATCAAATTATCCAAGCACAAAACACTCTAGTCCAGAAAAAAACTGCACATCCATCAAAATACATTGAGAAAAATGTCTCTTGTCGGAAAACCAACTGCAGTCCCATTAAAGCATAGAGAGGTACAACTCTCTGTTCCATTTAAATTCAGCAACACAACTGGAGGAAATTGATATGAAAATGTAACAATCAGTCTTCCTTTTAAATTGGCGCCAATTGTTCACAAAATTAATTTAAACGGCTCGTACCAGTTGTGTTTGCAAATGCTTGTCCTTCATACAAATGCCACAAATAGTTATTAAAGCACCTACAGTGTCTTACGTATAAGGACAGATTTAGACTACTGTGCAGGAATGGTAAAATTCACCATAAACACACAGGAAGATCCACAAGAATTCCTAATGTGCTTACTACAAGTACTAGAAATCAAAAACATCCATATGAATGAAATCTTCCAGATTTCATATACAGGGAAACATACACACACTCTCTGCAACCATGTTTCACAAGAGCACATCCCTAATTAACATTTTTTGTATGTATCAATACCAAATTCTGAATGCATTCCATTTCACCAGCTTCTGCAGAATGCAAATCATGGCATATTATGCTCTTTTTGCAATTCAGACAATCACTCCAGCATACAAATAGATTAATGTGGCCAATATGTGCTACTAATGCTTGTAAGGTACAATGCAAATGGTACCAAAAATAACTAGCTGTATATACGGCCAAGGATCTCTTGGCAAAGAAAACCTTCACGATAGAAGGCATAATCTACCACACTAGTGCCACAACCACTACATGCCACTATACTACATTTGTCAAAGAAAGAAGTGGTTGGCTTGAATGTAACAACACTTCTGTTCCTCCGAAAACATAGGTTACCAGCATATCTAACAAAAGCCTACCTCATATTCTTGCAACACAAATTTACTCACTAAAGTAAACTACAATACACAGTTAGCATACACCAATGTGTATCTAACTACTTTAAACATACCTTTAATTACAACACTCTTCAAACATATGATCACACTTATACTTACATTATACAACCATAGTACAATAGTACTTTTAAAGTCCAATATAGTTATAATATGCCAATGGCTACCTAACTACTTTAAACATAACCTTCATAACAATACACTTCAAGCATGATAGCACACAACCATGTAAATGCCACAAACTGTATGTCTACTATGAAAGGTACAGTGAGCTAAAATGTGGTTGTAGACCCTCCGGATTGGGCACCTTCCCATAGAACAGGTAATTTGGCCATGTTCATTCTCAGTAGTGGGGTTTCCAGACCTTTTTGTACATGTTTAGGAACTTTGGGTTTCACCCCAAATTACCCAGGGTAATCCAGAATGTTTCCATGACATCCCATATAGCTCATGGATTAGTCTAGTATTTAAGATGGATTTTGTATCTTTTGTAAGCAGACCAGCTCTAAGGTTTTTTAAAATGTAAGCATTGATGCGGTCTGCAGACTGACATGTTTTAAGTTGGTTGTCTGTACTGGAAATGTTGCCAGAGATTTACATTTCAAATGCTGCCAAGTGTGTTGCGGCATTGTTTGTGTCCTAGTGTTTTGAAAATTGGTCTCTAAAAACCATAATGTGTTTTCCTTTTAACAGTTCTTCATAGTCAGTTGTTAGGTATTCTTGTATTCTGAGGTGAACTAAAGCTCATATGAGGTTGGAAGCCATGCTTACCTCATCTATTAGGTACACTTTAATTTGTTTAAGAATTCTGCATACTTCAGTAGGAGCCTCTGCTGATAATTTGTAGAATTCTAATTTATTTTGGTGTTCTACTGGAGGGAGCAATAGTCGATGTAAATTTACACCTCCTATTTTGTAGGCTGCTAAACCTGTGGGAGCTGTTAAAACAGTTGGAATATTGTTGTTTGTTTAGGTTTGTAGAATTTTGCTGATTATTTTAATTAAGAATGTTTTAACAGAACCAGCTTCACCACTTACGCACAGGATATATAATGTGTACAGCTGCACATTTTAGTTTCATGTTTAAAACCATGTTCAGTTTCTTTCAGTGACTTCTAGAAACATGGTCAGTTGTTCATCATTTAGGTGTGATTTGAGCACTGACAAGTTTTCTTCAGATTGTTTATATTGACAAATTGTATTTTCTACCTCAGTCATGGCTATTTCTGCTTCATTTAGAATGTGTGGTTCTCCAAATGGTTCTTGGCTTCCTGTAGTGGAAGGTTGACTGCCTTCAGGAATGCCATTATCTAATGAAGCTTCAATTTCTTTCCCTTGCTGGCATTCATTGTCCAAAATTTCATTGTATTGTTTGAAATTGGCATTTGTTATACTGCATTCATATGCCTTGAATGCAGGTGCAAATGAGTCATAGGGCCTCATTAGGGCCCAGGCGGTAAGGGGTTTACGGCGGCGTAAACAGCGCCGACCCTTACCGCCTGATTCTGAGGTCCCTTAGCGCCATGGAGGTTTTAACACCTGCTTTTAGCAGGTGTTAAAGAATCCATGGCGCTAAGGGGCCTTGTTGTTAATTACGCCACCGTAATTTACGGTGGCGTAATTAACGCCTTCCCCACTCCCATTATGCCATATGGGGCAAAAATGGGAATGGGGAAGGGTAAATGGGTTAATGGGGACTTACTGCCCCACTCACCTCGGAATGGGGCGGTAAGTCCGCCAACCACCATGGCATAAACATAGTTTATGCCATGGTGGTAAAGGTACGACCCAGGCAGTAACTTACCGCCTGGGTCGTAATGAGGCCCATAGTCACCAAATCATTCTTCTTCTTTTCTACAATGTTTATAAGGTTGCAGTAGGGCGATGTAATACAGTGCTCTATGTTGCAAAGAATTAAATGATAACTTTATATGAATAATTAGGCTGGGTTTGACAAGTTAAACTAGGCTTTCTTCACAAGTTGAGGTTGACTATTTGCCATTTATCTCATCTGGTGTGACATTGTTTGTGTAGGAGTAGTTTGGGGCTATGTCATACAAGCACATGTTTTCTAATCAGTACTTCTGTTTGGGTAGGATGTGTCAATTAAATAATTGTTTAAAATGTCCTGGCTGTTGGGATCATTTGTGGCTATTGTTTCTACTTGGTAGGATTTTAGTACTCTTTTCTGGGATGAAGCTGGACAAATGTTTAGCAAGACAATGTGTTCAGATTTACTGTATAAAGGCTGTACCTTTTAAATTGTCTGCAGCCTCATAGCACCCTCATTCTCTATGGGAGAGCATTTTTATAAAGAATCTGTACAATTTTTGTGATAGTGTTTTGTCATATGATATGCCATCCCAGAGATCATTTAGCTCTATTTTCTCAGCTTTGGAGGCTGTGACATATCTTGCACCTGCAGTGGAATTGTCTGCAATGTATTGTATGTCTATATTTCACCAGAGAGCAATGATTGCATTGTTCTCATTTATGTACTTGGATGATTCATTCCTTGTAATGTTGTATGTGTTTTAGGGCATTTGCCTTTTACACTGTATCTAACAGAAGTCATAAAGCTATTTACTTGTCCTTTTTTGCAAGCAGGTCTCGGGAAGCCAAAGCAACATTTAGTATAGTATTTACTTTTGTTTTTATATGTACTTCGGCAGTATTTGCTACACTTATGTTTTTGGAAGTGTATGATTTGTGTACATACGCCACTATCTGTGGTTTCTGAAGGGATGCTAGAGGTGTGTATTTTTCAATATACTGTAAAACAGTGGTTTCACTGTCATTGCCAAATTTGGGTGCATCTTGTATCCGTAAAAGCATGTAGATGTGTGGTGCTCCTCTGGATTGATAGTCTTTTCTCCAAAAGAAGTGTTGCACTTCTCTGAGCACATGGGTAGTTTTATTGCAAATAAAGTGCAGCATGGCAATGAAGAGATGGTGAAAGTACCTTGATACATTGATAGGTTTGAGAGAACAGTGTTCTCCTGGTGTTTCTATATCTATTCCATCTTTATTTTGGTTTGTAGGACATAAGAAGTTGTGTAAGTCAACTGATTCGTACCCTGCACAACTTAAAGTAACAAACCATGTGGGTGGGCCCAAGTTCCTTAACATACAACATACATCATCATGATGTCAAAACCAGTATTCTTTTGTACCACGTATGTTTGCCAACAGATTTGGGATACTTGACTGAAAAACTTCATCTTTGTCGTTTATTCTTTGAAGCAGTTGGGTGGGTAGCGGACATGTTAAAAAAAAAAATAGTTCCTGATTTTAATGTATATGTCACTCCATAATATAGAGTTACTAGTTCACTTCCAAACAGGAGCTGGGAGTATTTTGTCTGAATCTGGGTTCTTCAGAATACATTAGTAAAGAATGACATTCTGATGCACTAACTTGTGTGGAACTTTCGTCATAGCTTCCTCCTTTTCCTGTAGGAAAGATTAGCGGTAAACAATGAGTTTCTATACTTGTATCCAATATGCTCAATATGCCTACCAATAAGCAAGTCCGTAGAAAGCAATGCAGAAATAGAGCAAATGAAAATAAAAGTGTCCAAAATAAGCATCCATCTAGAGCAGAGTTTGGACAAAAAGTTCACACAAAACAGCTAATACAGTCATTTACCGAAACAAAATAAGCTTCCACTACAGAAACTTTGCCTCCTCTATCAGAATGTAAAACGAAACAGAAAATGATTAACAAGAATTCAGCTACCACTACTGCTAAAACTGCTCCTTTAAATCTTGATATACTAGCAAGTAACCATACCAAAAAAAGTATGTTTGCAAAAAATGTTCCACCAGAGTCCATCAGAATCTTATAAAAACAGGAGACAAATCATGCACAACCCATAAAACCTACTGTAGAAAATTAATCTTAGAAGCTTTGAGAGACAGTGCAATCCTCCTCAAAAGAAAGTTATTTATTATAGTGTTAAACAGAATGAAACCACTAACAAAACTAACTACTAAATTACAAAAAAGACTTCTCACTAAATGAAATGTCAACAAAAATAACTTCTTAAATATCTGTGGAGGTGAATGGAGTCACACCACGGGCACAGAAACATATTTTAATGAAGAAGCATACAAACAAAACCAAACAAACACAATTGCCATACATAGCAGTGGACAAGGTGATGAAAAACCTAATAATACCATAATGCAAAAAGAAATACTGCTTACAAAAATATCCCCAGAAAACTCAGAATTACCTCTCCATTCGACTGAACCAGAACGTCCAGTATACAAATGACCATGCACGTCAGTGTTTAACATTCCCAAAAAATCTTTCAAATCTTTACGCCGGTTCCTGTATTAGTATGTGAAAGGCAAAGACAAAATCAAAATGAAACTGCTGTAAAATAATGATACCTGTCCGGTGCGCAAATACACAGGACTACAAGGGCATTCATTAGCCTGCATTTCAGCAAAAGCACCTTCCATCATTTAAAAATTATATCAACACATCATTCAACTATAAGAAATCTAGTTTATAAACTGTACTCTGCTAAAAGTCCTGCTTTAGCTCTAGCGAATTTACATCGCAATCTTCTACATGGTACAGTCGAAGACCTACTCGAAAGAAATCAACCATATCCAGAAAAAATATTTTGGAAGTGAAAGCCACTTACAAAATGCAATAGCTCTACAACAGACTAGCAACAATTCTACACATGGCAACCTTCTACTACACACATACAAAAAAGTGTGTGTTGCCGCAGAACTTTTTATAAAAGTAACACACAAATTATAGATGTAACATACAACATAGAAGACAATGAAGATTCCAAATGGTTTGAATTAGCTTGCTACCTTATAGCATAAAACAAATATGAAATAATTGACCCCTTAATAATTTGCAGTTACTGCATTACAAAACTTGACAACAACCAAACTCCTTCACGTGCTATCACGAATAACCTGGAATTATTCCCACTATCAAAACCCGTCCAACAACTCAATTTATATGAGAGCATCATATTTCAAACAGTGCACCCATTTCAAGTAATAATACACCTTCAACCAAAAACAGCAAAATTACCTCCCTCTGGATTGGTGAAAGGCATTTGTGGCAAAGTAGTTAATTTACCATTAGATCTAAAAGAAAATGTGCACACTCTGGGAGTGCAACGTCCACTAGAGCAATCTTTAATTGTCTTATTAAATGGTGTACCTACAAAAGACAAAATAAAATGGCAACAACTCGTAGACTTACATGAAGTTAGACAAGCCTTGCAATATCTAAAAGACAATAATGAATACTACAAAAAATAAATATTGAAGAAAACTTAAGGGAAACAACTAAAATAATTCAAGAGTCACCAGAAACTGGTCAATTTGAACTTCTAGATCCTGCTACAGTATCCAATATTTTAGACCATTATACAATTCATCCATTACACTCTAATGACACCATAGATGATCCACTAGAAACGTACCAAATGCGACAAACCAAAGGATCACCAATCAGCATATGGGAAAAAAGTGTCCAAACATGTGCTTTTGCTCTGCTCTTTCCTACTGGCAAAGGAGGAAGGTACGACGATAGACCTATTCAAATAACAGCATCAGAATACCGCTCGTTACAAATGTATTCTGAAGATCCACATTTTGTCTAAATCTGGGAATACAGATTCCACCTACTCTTTGAAGGTGAACTAGTAACTCTGTGTTACGGAGTTGCACACACATTGAAATCAGGAACCCACTTTCAAAATATGTCAGCTACGCAATTAATACAAAAAGTGCAAGAAAAAGATGAGGTTTTACAATCAAGCATTACAAATCTGTTAGCAAACATGCGTGGTATGAGAGAGTACTGGTTCCGACATCACGGAGATGTACGTTGTATGATAAGATACCTTGGCCCACCCACTTGGTTTGTTACATTAAGTTGTGGAGAATATTCATGGGAAGATTTACATGATTTCCTTTGCATATCAAACAAAAACAAAACAAACATAGATATACCAACACCGGGAGAACTTTGCTCTCTAGATCCTGTTAATGTTTCAAGATATTTCTATCATTGTTTCATTGCTATGATACACTTTATTTGTAATACAACTGTTCCTCTCCTCAGAGAAGTGCAACACTTCTTTTGGAGAAAAGAATACCAAGCCAGAGGAGCACCACATATCCACATGCTTTTATGGATTAAAGATGCTCCTAAATTTGGTCAAGACAGTGATCTTCATGCACAAATTGTACAATTTCAAAGACACAAATGTGTCCTCACAAATACAAAAACAAAGGGAAATACTACACCAAATGCCGCTTTGGTTTCCCTAGACCAGTTACAGAAACAGGTGAAGTGAACAATTTCATGTCTTTAGTTAAGTTACCAGTCATTTGGTCGAAAACCAAATGGTCGAATGACCATTTGGTCGAAGTTAAATGGTCGAAAAAAAAGGTTGAATTTTGTTTGTTTTTTTATTTTTTTGTTTAAAAAAAAATATATAAATAAATAAAAAAAATCGACCTTTTTTTTCGACCATTTATTTTTGACCATTTGACCAGACACCCTTTAGTTAGACATAGTCTTAAAGGTAAATCACCTAAGAACACATATTACATAAAAAGAACAGAAGAAGCTAAATATATCAATGATTACAATGCAATCATTGCCCTCTATGGAATTCAAACATAGATGTGCAGTACATTTCAGACAATTCCACTGCAGTTGCATGATAAGCTACAGCCTACATAACAAGAGCAGACAAAACAGAGCTTCAAGACCTCTGGAATGACCTATCATCGGATAAAACACTATCTCAGAAATTGTACAGCTTAGGCATAAAAATGCTCATGTGGCTCCTATGAAGCTGCAGATCGCTTAACCGGTAATGCTTTGTATGGAAAATCTGAAAATATAGTATGGCTTGGTCCTGCTAAATCTAGAAAAAGAGTTCTCAAAATCATACAACGACATAGAAACAACAGCCAAAAAGGATCACAACAACCAAGACATTTTAAAAAAACAATTTACTAGACACATACTACCCAAACAGACAGGAGTACCACTTTGGAAACCATGTGTCTATACAACATAGCCCAAAACTTCACATACAAAAATAATATAAACCCTGATGAAAAAAAAAGGTAGATATAGAGTGACAAATTGTGAAGGCAGCTTAGTGAAACTTACCAAACAAAGCTTAATTAATCATATTAAATTGTCATTAAAAACTCCTCAACATAAAGAACTATATTACAAGTCCCTATTACAACTTTTTAAACCATGGAGAAAAGAAGAAGAGATACTAGAAAACTATGACTCCTATGAAGACGCTTTCAAAGCAAATGAAAGCACTATCACCGATGTAAACTTTACACAGTACAAAACAATGTTGCACAATGAATTGGAATACAAAGAAGAACTCCAGGCCCAACTAGATAACGATACTCCTGACAATTGTCAACCTTCTGTAATATGAAGCCACGAATCACTGGGGCAGCCACTAATAGCAAATGAGGCAGAATTAGCTATGACAGAAGTAGAGAACACCATGTGTCACTATGAAGAATATACAAAAGACTTAACTGTACTACAATCAAAATTGAACAAAGAGCAGTGTACCATTTTTCAAGAAGCAACAAAACAAATTGCTCATGGTGTACAACATGAAAATAAATAATGTACCTGCCAAAATTATAAACCTATACTACTATACGTCAGTGGTGAAGCTGGTTCAGGTAAAATATTCTTAATCAAAATCATCAGCAAGTTCCTTCAACAATTGACAAACAACAAACTGTCAATTGTTGTAACTGCCTCGACAGGTTTAGCTGCCTACAACATAGGCGGTGTTACTTTACACCGATTTACTACTACTTCCAGTAGAACACCAAAACAAATTAGGATATTACAAACCTTCTACAGAAGCTGCAATGGAACTACGCAGAGTGTTACAAATGAAAATGCTACTAATAGATGAAGTGAGCATGGTCTCCAACCTAATGTTGGCTTTGATTCACCACAGATTGCAAGAAGAACTTAAAACAAACTACGAAGAGCTCTTTGGAGGAAAACACATTATTGTTTACAGAGATCGTGTTCAATTGACACCAGTGAAAGGAGAACCTATTTTTACACAAACTCTGCCGTAAAACGGTTGGCAGCATAGGAAATGTCAACCTTTGGTAACAATTCCAATACAAAGAATTAACAGAAAACATGCGCCAATCTGCAGACCTCACTTACGCCAACATTGTAAAAAGTATTAGAGTTGGTGTTCTCAAGAAGCACAAGCAATATTAAAAATCCGGCACATCCATGCACTTTATGGCCATAACTCATGTGCTAATGATGTCATGGAACAATTTGCACACAAAAATGTCAATTGTATGTCCTTAATGCCAACTCTTGCAAGCTGTTGCAAATTCAATGAAACAATGTTGAAAAAAGAAATACAACCAATAATTGAAATTTGCTCCACAGACACACTGGACGTACATGGTATGACACTACCCATGTGTCGAAAAAGCCACAACAAGACTAAATACCTTAGGAAATTCTATCTCCAACACAGCTGGTTTGGAGGAAATATTAAAATTATCCTTAAACTGTAGAGTAATCCTTAAACGTAACCTTGACGTGGAGCAAGGACTAGTTAATGGAGCGCTGGGTACAGTTGTTGGCTTTCAAACATACCCACGTGACAACAACATTCAGTTTGTCAATATTCTATTTGACAAACTTTCAGAAGTAAAAAGGATAGGGCACTCAACAGCTCGATTCCTTCTTTTCAAAGACATGTATGTATGCAGAGAATAATTTTCTCGAACTCTAGCATATGCAGTCACCATTCACAAATCACAAGGTCTTACCCTAGATAAAGCATTGATAGATATTGGGAACACAGTCTTTAAAGATGGCATGAGCTACGTAGCATTACCACGCTTACATACACTTGACGGTCTATTTCTAATCAACTTTGATGCAAGTAAAGTGAACACTGATATTTCTTGCATTTTAGAATACAATAGACTACGTTCACTATACACCCCCATCTAAAAACATATCCTGTTCCACAAAAAGGAAAACGTTGTAAAAGAAAACTAATTCAAACAGAAATGCAACAGGATCTCACTGCAAATCCTCCAAAGAGAGTAAATGAAGCTCATACTTCAACATTACCACAAACAAAGAAGAATCTATTACTCAAAGTAACTCAGGTACTTCTACAAAGAAGCAACACACACTCTGAAAAAATGACTTGGACACAGACACCATTTACTTACACAGTACAGACCAATTGTGTTTACAAATGTTAGTCCTTCATAGAAACGCAACCAACAATCCTGACAACACATATAGTGTTCATGGAATAAGACAAAAATTGGACTACTGTGTTGGAATGGTGAAATTCACTATAAACTCACAATAAGATCCACAAGAATTTCTACTTACTACAAATACTGGAAAACAAAAAACATACCTATAAATGAAATCTTCCAGATTTCATACATGTGGAAACATATATGCACTCTCTGCAACAATGTGGCAGAGGAAAAAATCCCTAATGAGCGCTTCGTGTATGTATTCATACCTAATTGTGAACCCGTTCCATTTCAGCAACTTGTACAAAATGCAAACCATGGTAGATTATGTACCACCTGCAATTCAGATAATCGCTCCACCTTACTAATACAAACACATAGTAAATACGTAATATTAATGCTTGTACGTTACAATGCAGATGGTACTAAAAACAGCTGCAAGCTGACTGGATTCACACATGGTCAAGTATCACTTGGTAAGAAAACCTTCACAACAATAGGTATAATCTACCATGCAGGAGCCACAACCAATGCAGGTACCTACACTGCATATATAAAAAAGAAATGTGGATGGTTTGGATGTAATGATTGTACCATTACTCTAAAGCAGAGATTACCAGCAAATCTTACAAACGCTTATTTCATCTTCTTAATACCAAAATGTATTAACTAATATGTACTTAAACATGAACAAAACTTCAATTAGAAAACTATAAACAGCTACAATACGCCAACAGGTATGTAACTGCCCCAAAATTCTGCAACAACCAAACAAATAAATCAATACCAATAAATTATAAAAAGAAATACACAGTTAGAATACATCAACATGTATCTACTGCCCCAAGAATCTGCAACAAACCAAAAGATAGATTAGCAACTTGAGAATATAAATAAAAAACTATAACCAGTTAGAATTCAACAACAGGTATCTAGCAATCTGCAACAAGCCAACAGATAGAACATTAGCCAGAAACAACAATGAAAACAAACAAATATACTGTAGCATAACAAAAAAGTTTTTTTAATCCAAAATGTTGTTTTTCCCACAGACCCAATGATTTAAAAAACAAACACAGAATTGGACAGTACACTGGTTTGCAAACTACTAAATATGAGTGTAAAAAAAAAAGCTGAAATGTCTATTTTGCAATGTAATAAGTCTTTAAAAACTACGTACACTAACATGATCTTTTCTTTTATCACAGAAATTGAAGAAGAATATCTGCTCCAGTTACCGAACTCATGAAAAAATATATCCAATCACAAACATCAAACAGTAAGTATATTCTAATAGAACGCATAAATACTGCTGCATAATAGAACCATTGAAGCAAACATCTAACCATAGACAACGATACAAAATGTTTACTTCCATGGATATGTTATACTGCAGTGCTTGTTAACAAATTGTACAATGTTAATGACATGACATAGCCAAAACTTCACATACAAACTATACAAATCAAACAGTACACAAACTGTAGATTTGAAAATATTTGATAGATGTTCGATTCTATGGGTGTGATCTATGGCCTACGGCCTTCGGCCATGCGCCCAAGACTCTAGGCCCTAGCCACAACCACCGCAGCATATCACATCCATAGATCACACCCATAGAATCAAACATTTTAACTATGCCATATGGGTATTTTTCTGTCCGCGGACACCGCGCGTATCCTTAGAACAGTTTCAACTTGCCTGCGGACAGCACAGACAGGAATAGTGTCCTTAGGACACCACTCATTTTGACTAATTACGGACATCCCAGACAGCGCAGGCATGGCGAACACATCAGGGGCACCTGCCACCTAAACAAATACAGTATTTGACCCATCTCCTGCTCCCCATACCTCCCCAAGCACTCTTGCACACCAAAACACTCTCCAAAATTGGATTTTGCCTCTGTTCATCGCCGCGCAATTGGCAGATCCAAGATGGTGGGTGCATCGGGACAATCTGACGCACTTCATGCTTTTCACCATCCAATCAGCGAACATGTCACATGTCAGCAGACATGAAAGAGCGAACAGGGAAGTGTGTCTGCGGAGCGGATATAGATATCACACATTTTTTTAGACCTACTTTTTGATCATTTTAAAAAAAAAACTACAGGACAGATTTGGGACCCCCCTATAATTATGCCCCCCTCCCTGGACCAAACCTCACCAAACTTTGCAAAAATAATTCAGAGTGGGCCATATACATTTTTTGCAAAGTTTGGTGAGGATTCGTCCAGGGAGAGCGAAGTTATAAGCCACCCAAAAAGTGCTCTTCCTATGCAATTAGAACTTAACCATAACTACAAGTAAAACAGTTGCAGGAAATAGACATATTAGAGAGTTTCACAGTAGTTTTTGATGGAGATGGCTGTGATTAACATGAGATACTCTCAGAGTTCAAGTGTACATCTGAAGTGTTGCACTGAGATGTCAGGGTTAGGTGTCGAGTTTTTGGGTGTGATCGTTGGATGGATGTGTGGCTCTTTAAAAGCAGCCAATGAAGGAATTTTGAAAACATGAAAGTGGAAAGGTTAGAAGGGCTGTCCCTGTGTTATGGGGTCCGTGGACACTGCAGTAGTCTTTGGGCGGCACTTGCCTCATCCGGGTATTTTAGAGATGCCTGGCACTGAAGTGTAGTTAGGAAAATGAAGATAGGCTAGAGGGAAATCCCCTTTTGTCCTTGCTATATCTTTTGACCTGACTTGAGCCCTCTTCCTATTGTCCTTGGCTGGACTGGACATACAGCCAGGCCTGTTTTGCATCTCTCAGAAAAGTCAGTGTATCATGCCTCAGCCCTGTGTTTTGAGCTTTCCCAATTATGTTCAGTGCAGCTGTGGCTTCCATTTTGCTGATAATCCCTTTTTCAGTGTGAGCAAGCAGTTCATGTGTGTTGTTTTGCACCAGGCTATTGTATTTGCTGGTGTGTTCTGCCATGTCACCTTTTCATGATTACTTTGGTGGTGTCATCCGGGTATGGTCTGGCAACTCAGCCTCCCTGATGAGTATTGCAGATATGAAAGCGCTTGGAGGAGTACAACAGTGCAAGAAGGTAATCAACCCTGTGAACTATTGAGTAGCAAATTGGGATTTAACCCTGTGAATTTTTTGGACACTTGGAGGAGCACAGCAGTGCAAAAAGGGAATCAACCTTGTGATTGGGATTTAACCCTGTGATTTTTTCATTGGACACTTGTTCAGGTAATATATTAGCCAGCAATTGGAGTGCACGACCTTGCCCCTGCTTTTTTGAACGTTTAACTTGTGGAGATCCGGACTCCAGAGGCTGCTGCACCAGGGTTATTTTGCCCTACACTGGAGAGCCATAATCATGGTTTTCCCCTCTCCCCATGCTAAGGGTATGATGTGTGTGTTAGAGGGGAGTCTTTCACTGGTCACCTGCATTGTTTAAATGGGTTTACTACATTGACCTTAATTCCTAGAGACTGCAACTGAATTTATATTGATTTCACCTGAATTAAATGGCAACTCAGCCTCCCTGATGAGTATAGCAGATACGAAGGTGCTTGGAGGAGTACACCAGTGCATGAAGGGAATCAACCCTGTGAACTATTGAGCAGCAAATTCGGATTTAACCCTGTGAATTTTTTGGACACTTGGAGGAGCAGAACAGTGCAAAAAGGAAATCAACCCTGTGATTGGGATTTGACCCTGTGATTGTTATTGAACACTTGTTCAGGTAATATATTGGCCAGGAATTGGAGTGCGTGCCTAGCCCCAGTTTTTTGAACATTTAACTTGGGGAGATCCGGACTCCAGAGGCTGCAGCACCAGGGATATTTTTCCCTACACTGGAGAACCATAATCGTGGTTTCCCCCCCCCCCCTGCTAAGGGTATGATGTGTGTGTTGGAGGGGAGTCTTTCACTGGTCACTTGAATTGTTTAAATGGTTTCGCTACATTGACCATAATTCCTAGAGACGGCAAATGAATTTATCTTGATTTCACCTGAA
Organism: Ambystoma mexicanum; assembly: GCF_040938575.1. Lineage (NCBI taxonomy): Eukaryota > Metazoa > Chordata > Amphibia > Caudata > Ambystomatidae > Ambystoma > Ambystoma mexicanum. The sequence goes on from NC_090922.1 coordinate 1,168,315,162, forward strand.
TTAAATGGCAACTCAGCCTCCCTGATGAGTATTGCAGATACGAAAGCACTTCGAGGAGTACAACAGTGCAAGAAGGAAGTCAACCCTGTGAACTATTGAGCAGCAAATTGGGATTTAACCATGTGATTTTTTTGGACACCTGGAGGAGCACAACAGTGCAAAAAGGGAATCAACCCTGTGATTGGGATTTAACCCTGTCATTATTTTTGGACACTTGTTCAGGTAATATATTGGCCAAGAATTGGAGTGCGCGCCTCGCCCCTGCTTTTTTGAACACTTAACTTGTAAATAAAGGTGCATGTTTTTTTAATGGTGTAGGCATGGCATCTTTTGAAAATTAAAACATCAAGTTGGATGGTACAAACAATTTAATTTTACTGATTTGGGAAATATTCAAAATGCACTGAGAACGTTTATGTGAAAAAGATTGCACATGAAAACATAGGAAATAAAAATCAGAGAAGCACCCAAAAAAAAATGTAAAAAAACAGCTCTTTTAAGAGCCACCATGAACAATACATTGTTAAGTTAAGTGTAAACTTCCCCACCCCTTCACATCTGGGTCTTTTGAGGATGCCTGGAGACCACAGACAGTCATGGATAGCCATGGATATCAGGCGATTAGCCAATCAGGTTTCTTGGGTGTGGTGCACAGGTGTTTGGGGACTCTTGGATACATTGGCTCAGGGTCTATATCGAACTCTGTGGATCAGTGAAAATCTTAGATTTCATGAATTTGAAGTGTCATGGTATGGAGTGCGAAGGATGAAGAGGCTGACATGCTGCCATTTTGTGTGAATATGGTTCACTTAAAACCTCCAGACAGCCATGTTCTTCATTGTGGAAGAAACTGTTTGGGGTACGTTACTGGAATTTCGTTGCAGTTTACAACGAAGGAGACATGTGGAAAGTTGATGGAAATATTTCCAAATTCCAAAATAATTCTTTCACGGATTGCTCAGAGACAAAGGTTGATGGCTTCATATTTAATTGCTCCGCAAACGGAAAAAGCAAGGTGCAACATGAATAAAGCTGTGATTGCTTTTTGGTAAGATCCTGGCATGGCATCTTTTAATAATGAGAACATTACATTTGATATTTCATATTGTCAACATTTTTCGGAGCGATGGAGCGCATCTAACTGATATGGCAACCAGATTTTTCTGGGAAACGTTCAAAATGCATTGAAGCAGTTTTTGTGAACACATTACTTTGTGTACAATCTTTGTTAGTTTAGTATATAAAACAAAAGAATAATATTTTTTTTAAAAAATCAAATAAATATGTAAAAGTAAAAAAGACCAACAAAAAAAGTTCTGTAAGAGGCATCATTTTTGCGTGAAAAACAATTAAAATGATTGTCATGCCCCTACTCCACACCTTGAATGTTATAGGTGTCCACAGACTATTGTGCTTTCTGCAGACTATGTAGTTGCAAAGGAGCCTGTGATTTTTTTTTTCATCACTTCTATTTTTTAATTGGGACAGGTGGCTCCTAAAGGAACTGTTTTTTTTGTGTTTTTTTTTGTTTTTGTATTTTTTGGGGATTTTTGTGTTTTTTTCCACAAGAGGAAAGGTATGGTAGGGGAGGAAAGGGAGGGAAGGGAGAATAGGCACCAACCACAGATACGAATGGGCAGGTAGACAGAGGAAGATATTTAGTGGGCCTTGATCAAGGTAGGTGGCAGTGTTCCTAGTTCTCTTTGACTGCAATCTGAAACTGCTCCCCCTACAGATCTGTACTTCACGGTACAAACATAAAACTGGGACCCTCTAAAGGTAAGGGTCAAGGGTGTTCTGTATGGCTTGTGCGGCTGCTGCTGGGATCCCCCCCAATGCAGTATCCTTTGTGGTAATAGGAGCAGTTGAAAAAGAGTTTGGGTGGAGGGTGTAAACCTACTTTTCCCTTGGAAAGGTACAGCTGTCCTCATAGCACCCGGGTAGTTGGACTTGGTATGGTGCTGCATGGAAGTGGTGCCGTAGGAATACAGCCCCAGTTTTCCATGACTGAGTACAAATTTGCACTCAGTGCATTGAACCTTGGCTGCATGAGCCTTTGGAACATTTCCAACTTAGGTGAAAAATCGCCACACCCAGGACTTACTCTGGGTATTGGAGATTGGGACTTCCTCATCTTAATCTTCCCCTTGATCCTCATTATCTGTATCACTGTACCTGTTCCCCTGTTCAGGGCCCCCAGGTTGTTGAGGTGGTGGGGGTCGCTGGGAAGAAGCCATGGCCATAGCAGATGCCACGGTGGTCTGCAATCATTTCTTCTACACAGATCTGCAAAGAATTAAAGCAGGGGCTCTCTCCTTGATAGCCACACCTTCCATTTCCCATGTGAATGTATTAGTGTGTTTCATTAACAAGAACATTCCAATATAACATTTTATTTAAATGAATGCATTATATACTTCATAAAATGTCCCCGACCATCTGTAATATGATGTTACCAACAATGTAGAGACACCCCCTTCTATTGATTTTCATCATAATTTATTTGATATGTGATGTCATCAATGACATTTGTCATGTCATCTTTCATGTACTTGGTGTTAGTCTTAGCATTGCACGGTGGTCAGGTGAATTATGGTTGCTTAGCTTACCATGACTTTTAAATGTTTGGGGTTTTTTAGTTTTACTTGTAACCATAACGTCCCTTTAACAAAGTTTTTTCCATTCAATTTCATAGGTTTTAATTAGAGCAACTCAACCATAACGTCCCCTTAACAAAGTGTTTACATTGGATTTCATGGGTTATTATTATTGCAACTTAAACATAACATCCCCTTAACAATGTTTTCCAGTGAATTTCATGGGTTTTTTATCAGTGCACTGTAAGTTGCGGCAACTTACTCATATCATACATACTGCCAATATAGCAACATTGTCCAATTTAGAAAGTTTCACCTTAACACTTTGCCATTCCCCACCTGCTAGCATAATTGTGTACCCTTCTATACACTTTTTGCAATGTTTCCACCGCTTTTGTGTTTGCCAATGTTTGCGAACGTGTGACTTCATCACAGACTATCCAGACAGTGCTACATGGCCACTCGCTTGTATGATGAAGTATTTGCGCACTTCCTGAATGAGTCTGTGCTTTGCAAATAGTTTGCATTTTTCAGCTCATCTTGCAGAATTCCTACACTTATTTTTATTCATTATCCATTAACAGTCTAGCACAAAGCACATACTTGGAAGAATGTTAGGAAAACTGCTATTTATCTTAAAAATTGCATCAGCTATTGCCATCCCTCCTCCTCAAGAGCCACCACCACACCACTACTACCACCACCAGCAGGAGGAGCTACACAAACATAGAAGCACAATACTTCAAAAGACATTCAAGAAGACCAGCAAGATGAGGGAGACAGAGTGCCTACCTCTAGAACCCAGAGAGAATCATGGGTGTGGCAGTTCTTTACCACTGTGGGAAATTACCAAAGGCTAAAGCTACCAAAGTAACATGCACTGTACTCAGTCACGGACAACCTGGGCAGTACTTCCACAGGACACCCTCCATGTGCCTCCACACCAAAGCCAAACACTGCAATGCTCTCAGAAATGATGTTCCTTTCTTAGGAAGTAATAGGGTATCTTCCGCAACCTCGTTTTCCTTAACCAATGCTATAACCACACAGCCTAATTCTTTGAGACACAAAATCCCACCAGCTACCTTGCAAGTGATAAGGGAGGTTGTTGATCCATATCTTTTGAAAACAACAGTACTCTGTATATACTGCAACACACTGCTCTGCAAGGGGGGAGCAATTTAAACGTGCCTTTTAAGCTGTAATCAAGGAACATGAGAAACACGGCCCTCTAGATTTAACACACATGCAACATCTTCCCCTTTCCATTTTCCCCTGCATATCTGTGGTTGGTGCATGTTTCCTCATGACCCTCCCCACCTTACTTCCTGGCCTCTCATGCAAAAAAACTAATAAACATAAAAAAGGGTTCTTTAGGAGCCACCTTTCACAGTTAAAAAATAGAACTAAAAATATGCTTATAGATTCCATCTACTTTTTTCAGTAAAGTAGTTAGATTCAATAGATCTCCAACATTCCCATTAGCATTTTCTACTATACTAATTGACACAATGCTCAATTGTATACGAGAGAAAAAGAAAAAAAGCACAGAAACACATTTCTGTCCGAAATGTTTTTCTCTAGCATACAATAAACACCATGATCCATTGCCATTTATAACTATCCACTTTCTAGGCATTCCCCTGTATATCCCAGGCCTTCTTAGAAAACCTAGATTGCACATGCACATCATCACACAAAACAGCCCTTCTACTCTTTTTACTGTTATGTTTGTAACACTCCCTCATTGCCTGTTTTAAACCATTATCACATGTACCCACACATCACTTAAAACAACGCTACATATAGCCTATCAACATATTAAACTTCCACCCACCAACTGCTACTTAACAATGTTCTACACATCTTTTGCATCTACATTCCCCATACACAGGACAGATTTCCAAAAGCATCCTTTCAGATCCTTGCTGAGGCTTTTTGCGCAACTTTGCTGCATTGCTGTTCATCACTCCAGGCTGCAGCCACAAGCAGATTTTGTTCCCATTTAAACCTAGAGCTTCCACCATGCTGCGTGTCCCAATAAGTAAATCAGAGTAATCATTCGTCCTTGCTGAAGGCCAGGGCCATTGTCCATGCACCAAACATATATCACTATTTTTTGTGCTTACATTTGAGACACTTTGTAAAAATAAAACACAAACAGATTTGCAAAACCATGCTTTCAGGTCCTTGCAGATGCTCCTTGTGCAGGTTTGTTATAATTCAGTACAGCACTACATGCTGTAGCCGCAAGCATACTATGTCGTCCAATTTAACCCATGGGTTCGGCCATGCTGCATTCCCCAATAATCAAATGGGTAGATCACAGTGCTTCATCTAGTACTTTGAACAGATTACCCTGCTGATGGTAATGGGGTTCTTTTGTGAAGGTACCCTTCCTTCTTCAAGTGTTAGGTTTCAAAGTGGAAAGTGACCCCTGTTCACCTCAGTGCAGGGTTGTTCAATAAATAACTGTTGATGTAATGAAGCAGTCTTCAAAACCATTGTTGATGCTATATATATTGTTAGGAGTCTGCTGACACATGCTTCGTCTCTCTAGAGTCTTTCTCAAGGAATGTGGATTGTGGCCCAGTCATTGCTGCAATGTTGTGGAAAGGAAACTGGCATCCAATTCCAATATCTTGTCCCACTATGTTCTTAAATAAGGGAGGTTAATGATCTCAAGGGATGGCCTGTTGACCATGCGGGCACCTGGTTCGGCGTGCTTGGTAATTATCTGCTGATTAGCACTGTCTCTGAGTGTATGCAACAATAGGCAATCTGTTGATGCAATCCCGTGCAGCACTTCAGGCTGTAGCCACAGACAGAATTTTAGCGACAGGCAGAATTTCTTTTCCCATTCAAACCTATCCCGATTTTTGAAAAACTTCACCACATAGCCAAGCCTGTGTGGCCATGCCTACTTTAACCCCGTTACCAGTCACTCATGGTCATGGCCAGTATGATATGATAAGGTAGTTAATTTATATAGCGCCTATACATAATGTGTTTCAAAGCACTTCAAAGCAAGGGAGGGAACAAGGGAAAATACAATGACATTGTTATATGCCATAAACAGTAAGGATGTGAAATTAACTATCATACTCGGCCTGACGACATTTCAGATAGTGCAAGAGCTAACACATAGATAAGGAAGGGAGAGGGAGAGTGGGAAGGAAATGGAAACAGACAGGCAACTACTGTACAATGCCTGACAACATTTCTGGTAGAACCGGAGAAAAATAAAAGGTATGGGAGAGGGGTGCAGAAAGGCAGAGGAGGAACAAAACAATTGACTATTGTACTAGGCCTGAAAACATGTCAGATAGTGCTGGGAGGAACAAGCAAGGGGAGGGGGAGGAGACAGACGAGTTTGCTATCATATTCAGTCTGGGGACAATTGTGATAGAGTGTGTGATAGTGCATAGAAGAAAGTAAGGGGAGGAAGGGAGGAGTTAGGAAAAGGGAGAACGGGAGAGGAGGAGAGAACAGAGATCAAGCAGTCAAAAAGAGTGGAGAGCAAGAGGACAGAGCAAATACAATTGCGTAAGTCAGTAGTAACACATAATGTTGCAAGCCGGGATACAAGATGAACAATTTTTTATGTTTTGAAATGTGTCAAAATGTATGTAGGTAAAATCGTCATATAATTAACACAGTTGACAAAATCCATTCCGACCTTATAGAAAAATTCAAGGTTCGGTCTATAATCTTCCTAAAATCTTTTTTGCCCATTCGTCAAATGGCATCAAAGTTGTAACCCATTAAAACATTTTGAAACCCACCTCTAATTTTGACCCTTCTTCACAAAATCCCACCAAACTTTGCAAAAACATTCAAATTTGGGTCCTTTAAATCTTTTTGCAAATTTGCAAATTTGTGTGCAGATTCACGAAACGGCACCTCATTTATAAGTCTTTAAAATATTTTGGGACCCACCCTCTAATTTTGTTCCTTCTTGGCAGAACAGCACCAAACGTTGCAGAACCATTGATGGTCACGTATAGAATGATATCACAATATTTCATACAGTTTCTTTGAGTAGCGCTAAAGTTATACGCCATCCAATAACTACTTTTCACCAAACCTTAAAACAAAAAACATGTACTGATGCCCCCAAACATCTGAGATGTTCACAAACATCACAGGGATGTCACCGAACTGTTCGCAGATTTCGGAGCTGAAATACCCCTTGTTTTTTGCCTTTTAAGGGCCATGTCCCATCCCATCATCATCCCTTTCTCCCCAGAGGTTGTTTTCTTAGTTTGAGAAGTGCAATGTTGTGTTCTTTAATATGTCTTTACTGCAATGTTCTCAGACAACAGGCGATGTCCATGAATCCAGCCTGGTGGGCATTTCCCAAAAATATGACACACCTCACACTTTTCACCATCCAAACAGCATGTACGTCTGATGTCTGCAGACATCACACTACTCTCTGGACCAATCGGAGGCCTGTCCGCGGATCTAACAGGGAAGTGAGTCCACGGACTGAACCCAGATATTACAATTCTTTTGTTACCTACTTTTTGGTCATTTTAAAAAAAAACTACTGTAAGGATTTACACAAAATTTACAAAAGCACACTTTCGGGAACAATGGGTTGAGCAACTTAACCATAACTACAGGCCTGCTACCAAAGGCCCTGTAATATATATTCATTTAAAAAACTTTGTTAAAGGAATGTTATGGTTAAGTTGCACTGATAAAAAGCTATGAAATTCAGTCAAAATATGTTAACGGGACACACTTCAAACAGACATGCTATCACAATTACACTGACACAATTGTGGTAGTTTTTTTTAATCCTCTGTTTCTTTTCCCCAATGACCCAGTGATTATTCAAGTCAATACAGCAACAGTGTAGCATGCACTAATGTTGTACCAAACATAATACACAGAATGTAATGTTTATGAGGGTCAAGAAAAGTAAATGGGCATGTACAATTGTATGCAATTAAAGATTTTTAACTGTCCTGCTTAACAGATTATACTGTTTTTTTCAGTAAAAACGAACCAGAGATTCCAGATGTACTATTGTATACAGCTAAGTAGCTGTATCAAGTGTAAAGAAATACATTTTCCATAAGCAGTATCCTCAATTGTACTACAATCCTAAATACCACATACAATGGTCAGGCCCTCAAGAATCTAGCCGCTGTCCACAACCACCACAATATAATTAAATATAACGAGTACATACAATACACCTTCAAATAAAAAAATGTGCCACAAACCCTCTGCCATTGAATTGGGGTCTGTGGGTGCCGTAACTGACAGCAGACTTGGCGGCATCTGCAAACAATTTTTCACCTATAAAAACTGCTCCATATCATCATTATTCCACACCCCTACCCTTTCCATGCTCTCTTTCAACAATCAAATCACCCCAAATGTGTTTTCCAAACTGTGCATGCACAGCGCTATCAGCAGACAACCACTGTGTCCACAGACTATCGCGGCACCTGCCTGCCCTTTTTCCACCTATAAAAACAGCCCCATATCATCTTTTTTCCACACCCCGACCCTTTCCAGGACCTCTTTCAGCTACCAAATAACCCAAAATGTGTTTTCCAGTCTTTTGCTCTGCCATGATATGCGCGGATACCAGCGGCTGTCTGTGAATCCAACATGGTGGGCGTTTAAAGAAATATGATGTACCTCACGCTTTTCACCATCCAATAAGTTGGCGCATCCAATGTCCGTGGACATCACGCCATCCCCTGGTTGGCCCAGAGGCATGTCCACAGAGCGAATAGTGAAGTGAGTCCATGGATCGAACCCATATATCACTAATTCTGTTTGTACCCGCTTTTTGGGTATTTTTTTAAACACTACTGGATGGATTAGCACCAAATTTACAAAAGCACATTTTTGGGACCAAGCTGGTGCTCCAGGTGTACATTTTGTGAAAATCCGTCCAGCGTGTGGGCTGTAGGCATGAGCTAAATCATTTTTCCATTGCGTCTATGAGGAAAACCTACTTTTTTGGACCCCTCTAAAACTTTGCCTCCACTAGACAAAATCTCACCAAACTTTGCAGAATGAATCCAAGGGAGCCATATACTTATTTGGTAAAGTTTGTTGAGGATTCGTCCAGGTGGGGGTAAAGTTATTAGCCGCCCAAAAGTGCTCTTTCTATGAGTTGAGCAACTTAACCATAACTACAGGGCAGCTATCATATTAAACTGATTATCTAAACATATCCTTGTATTGCATTTAGTTGATTGATTGAGGATAGACCTGTACTGCATTTATCTGAATATCTACATTTAATCTTGTATTGCATTTAGCTGGATATTTGAGTGTAGCCCTGTATTGCATGTAACTGATGAAAGACCTATATCGCATTTAGCTGAATATTTGAGTATAGCTCTATATTACATCTAGTTCAATATTAGATTGTAATCACTGTATTGCCTCCATCTGAGCAATTTGAACGCAGCCCCTAAAAATCTGCACATCCAATTGCTAATCTCTAACTGTACACTAGACACTAACCAAAGTCTCTCTACTTTTAGCTGCATGTCTGAGTTGAATCACTCTTGAATCTGACCACTTTATTAATCTTAGCTGCTCAGTGTGAGTTAGCCACTGCTTTTCAATTGCATCAAGATACCCTAGTTAGACAATGTTGGTAATTTCAACTGAACATATGCATTACTCTCTTAATATCATGCCCACTAACTCACAGACCAGAGTGGCAATCCAGCGCACCAGAAGACCAGCCAACCTCCCTACCCTACCCTGCCTCCACTCTCACCTCACACCTTGCCCTCTGGGGGATCTCTCCCTACCACACCACTCCCCCTGTTCTCATCACACAATCTGTCAGTCGAGGAATCGCCCCACCACTCCACCCCTAATCGGCTACATCAACCCCCCCACACTGAGATCCCTTACCCCTACACCTTCTAGTTCCCCTTCTCCTCATTCATCCCTTCCCTAAGTGTTGCACGGGCATTCCTCACTAAGGGCCCCTCCTTGGCAGATCTGCCAACCTTCTCACACATGCCACAGGTACCAAAGGACCCCCTTAAACTCAGAATTCGTAACACCCATGCCATTGCGTTTTTGCAATCTCCCTATCTGCCCCCTAATCCCTACCCACACCCCTCACCCATACAATTTCTTCTACTCCAACTCCCCCAATCCTGCGAAGTCCCTTTTCAACATATCCTCCAACACCACCACCATGAACACCCCCATACCAACTGAACACTCCTAAGGAAATCTGAACTCTCTTCAAGCCCCTCTCTCATGAACCCAATTTACTACCCTGCTCCCTCACCAGCGCACCCACCCCCATCCAGGGACCCACCTGTAACTCCCTCACACACTCTCCCTCCTCTCCCCTACCACACCTGACCCAGGTCCCATACTTCACAAACATTCTTCTCACAGACCCTAAGAATGCTCATAGTCTCCACTGCCCATCATAACCATGGAAATAATGGGACTACCACTAACAAACACTCCTGCTTTCCCTACCATTCTTCTTCACTCCCACACACACTACCATCACCTTCACTGACACTGACACCACAGCCCCCATTGACCCCCAGCATCTCACCTATACACCCCACCCACAACGATTCTCCTGAGAGATCACCCAAACCCTCCTAATCCAACCCCCACCCCCACTTGCAACCCGAGGGGCCAACCATCCTCACCCTTCTGTCCCACTCTCACGCATACTCATCAACGCCAGATCTGCCATCAAATACAGAAACAACATTTAAAACTTCATCTCCACTGAATGCCCAGACACCCTGTTCATCACAGAAACCTCTGATAACTTCTGACCCATCACACATGAGGCATTCCCCCCTGACTGCACACTCATTAATCACAAAAGAGTTATCAGAGTCGGTGGGATTGCCATCCTCTCTAGAAATCAACAAACCATCTCACACTTCAAGGCAAAGGCATGCAATGCAGAATCTGAATGGCTCCTAGTAATATTTCTCATTAGCTCCTCATACAATCATAGCTTCTTGCTCATCTACAGACCCCCTGGCTACAACAGGCAAGTTGCTAATGCCCTAAGTGACTCCCTTGTGGCCATCCTGATCTCTGACCCCTCTCTCTCACCCTTCCAGGAGACCGCAAAATATGGTTCAATGTCCCAGACAACCCTATGACATGTCCACTCTTAGACAACCTGGAAGCCCAGAACATGACTTAGCAAGCAATATGTGCCACTCACGCAGCAGGACATATACTTGATGCAATATTCAGCTCCACCAAACTTATTTCCATGTTATCCCCATGACCGCTCATATGGAAGGGTCATGCAGCCATTCCTTTCTCGCTCCTGTCACCTTCCCATCCTCTATGCATGGCTAACACAAGACCACCCACCCGCACACTGCTCTGAAACAAGGTGGTGGTAACCCCAAAAATGGCCGACTCACTGCTCTCCTCCTTCCCCAACCAACTATTAGTCGAAAAAGGATAACCTTGTATAAGTCACTTCAACACATGGCTCTCCAATGCTCTCCTGCCACTAACCCCCTCAAGGCCAAAATCCTTTTACAGGAACAACATTTCCAGTGCCTGTCATAGTAGCAAATAACTTCATAAAACATTGCAGAATTCATGTCCATCCCTTGCACTTCCCCACTTACACACCTCTGAATCTCTCTCTGTTGCCCCCTCTGATCATTTCTAAAACATGGCACTAGAAAGATACCACTCCATCAGCATGAAAGTAGCAGCACTCCCACACCCACCTGTGTCCCTCCTGAATGAACACTCTAAGCCACCCACTGGCTCCCCTAACTTCTCGTCTTTATCCCCCATCTCAAGACCTGAACTCCTTTAGCTTCTGGCCAACAGCCACCCATATGGATCCCCAAGTGACTCATACCCACCCACTCTCCTCATAGAAATCTTCACGTCAACCTGTGCAATCAGCTTCTCAAGATCCATCCTTAACTGCTCCCTCACCTCAGGCATCTTCCCCAACAGCATTCAAAACATCAACACCTAGCAGTTTCCTAAAAATAAAAATTACCTTGACACCCTCCTCCCAGCCAACTACAGACCAATCTCTAACACCTGTTTTGTATCCAAACTAATTGACCTATAGGCCTACTTCCAACTATGCACCTTCATGAAAGCCAATCATCTTCTCGATCCCGCTAGTCCAGCTTCAGACCCCTTTATGGAACTGAATCATCCCTAATTTGATGTGGGATGACCTCAAAAACATTCCAGACTTTGATGGTTGTGCCGCGCTCATACTCTTCGATCTCTTGACAGCATTTGACACTATCAACCACATCATCCTCATTGACAGACTCCACTACTACTAAGGTGGAGCTTTTCATTCCTCGACAACATATACCAAACATATACGAAATTACCCACCTCCCACGCTTCACTTCATCTGCCTGCCCCATCAATCACAAGGCATCTGATTTTCACCTCTACTCTTCAACCTCTATATAAGCCCCCTCCACACACTTATATGCTCACAGAGCCTGACATGCAACAACTACGCAGATGACACACACATTTTCTTTAAGACTCTCAAGTCCATCTCCACCCCCCACCCTGACCATGCATCCTGTCTCACTGACATTGACCAATGGATGATGGCCAACAACCTCCTATTCAACCTGGATAGACAGAAATCATGCTATGAGGAAAGACTGTTTCTTTCCCTGAACACATTTCCTGGCCTTCTTCCCTTGGCCCCCAGCTGCATTCACCACAGTTAAAAACCTGGGTTGCACCATGGACACTGACTTGACACTCTCACACCACAATAACACTGTATCAAAGACATGCTACCTACACCTCAGACTCATCTTCCCTTACCACTCGTACGCCCATGGGGTCATTGCAAACTTGTCTGTTGTCCTCTCCCAACTAGACAATGCCATCTCCCTCTACATATGAGCCCCCGGCCTACCAACTCTGGAAGCTTCAAAGTGTCCACAACTCTGCAGCTAGACTCATCCTTGCCCTCAACCCCAGAGAGCACATCACCCTTGCCCTCTGTGTCATCCACTGGAACCAGTCAGACAAAGGCATGTGCATTACTCACAAGACATGGCTATTCTCCCTTGAACAATGACAAAGTCGGCCACTTGAGCTAGCCACTGACCATAGCCAGGCTAGGACAGCAAGGAACTTGCATACATTCACTGAATGATGGTAAGAACAAGCTAATAACCTCCAGTACAAGGAAAAAGAAAGTCTGTGCCACAACTACGAAAACAATAAGCCAGCATCAGCAGATGGGTATGTATCACACTCCATACTTATGGAAGACAGGCATAGCAAGCTCGCTCACTGCACACATCTGCAGCCATACTCCATTCCTAATGACATATTGCACAACACCTCTGCCATTAAAATGCAGCTATTGCCCATGACAAAACTTCGGTCTAGCTGGACACATAAATAACCTACTCCCCTTGAAATCTCTCTTGTCAACTTCAAAGCATCCAACCACTTACCTGCTTGATATGGGTATGTAGTAGGGGCCTGGCCACCCCTACCCAACCTCGCTTTGGCAAAAATGCAGACACTCATTATAAAAGCCTCCGACAAATTTACTGTATATGGACTTCGGTCCACAGAGGGTGCTCAACTTAGAGCGTGTTGGCACCATACCTGGTAAAAAGCGCTTTACAAATGACAAATGATGAAGATGATGATGTTTGACAGTTTCAGCTCAAGAAGGTTCACCAGAATGAAAACCTCACTATGGAATGTACATTGATGGCTAATCCACAGCACATGTCGCTGACAGAATGTCAACATGCATCATTTAGAGGTCTGCTGTGGGTATTAAATTATTTTGTAACAGAATTGTACTGCTGCACACAGGTTTCAAAGTCATGTTCCAACATATGACCATGGTGAAAGGAACAGTTTCCCAAAAGCAAGCTACCTATTGGTGTCACACACTTAGATTCCAGGTCTAGACAAGGATTTGGCATATATCGAACACGATCTTGTGTTAAAACAAATATCACAAGATGTAACACAAAGGCTAGTAATTTGCAAAAAAATTTAAGTTTTATTAATTTTCATAAAATATTGAGACCAATAGGTCCAATTATTAAAAGAGCACAAAAGACAATAGAGATAAATCACAATCCTTTTGAACAACATGAAAACATTCATGTAGAGATGATTATATGAGTCAAACTTGCTTCATCCTGATCCTATATCAAAACATTACTGTTTCTCAAGGTGATGTTAGTAATTCTATAGGTGACTTGTCAACATAAATATTTTCAAGTAAAGCTATTATGAAGTACCCAATTGGTACAGTGTGTGGGCATAGGCCCATCTATATAAAGTGTCGACAGGATGGCTCTGTTTCCAGCCTTATAAGCACAAAGAGCAAGACACTCTTTTCAACATTTGTAGATGACTGTTGTCCATTCAGCAAGTGTAGTGCCAAATAAGGCTTTCATCAGGACACGTTAGAGAGGTGTTTTTGACCCAAACCTCAGAGTCTTCACAATGGGTTGCGAATGTTAACTGGTATATCTCTAAGGACAGACAAACAAATACATTAAAAACTAGCTGTGTTCGGAATATCATTCATACACATGCCTCTTCGGCATTTCTATGACCTGCCCTGTCTTCTATTGATCGTTATGCACCCAAGAAGAAATCTCTATGTGATTTTTTACGTATAACTATAACAAAATTTGAAATAAGTGGACTATTTCTTGTTTTCTTTATTGCCACTTTTGAAACACCTAAATGTACACAAACATTTCCTATTTTTACATTATTCTACTTATATTAGTCATTTTGTTGTAACAAGATGTTGTTTTATTCATAATACCTTGTTATGTCGCTGAAGTTAAGTATTCTTCAAAGGTTATTTTCGAAGTTTTAGAATCCCTCATACATTTCTGTGAAAGCGGAATGTGTCAATGAATAACCTTCCATGACTGAAAGTGGAAACAGAAAGGGGAAAGTGCAAATAATGCACATGAGATATGATGACACTACCTCACAAGACCCACCTACGCCCTATGGTGGAGGCATGTATCAGTATTCCTACCTTCCGTGAGCAGTGGAAACGCTGACGTCGGCGAAAAGTTAGTGAATAGATAGCGGGCGTAGTGCAGAGATGATGTCATCTGTTTCAAACGCCATTGAGGAAAAAACCCTGTGCTGCAAAATAGCGGGGGCACAAAAAAGATAGTGCTGTAAAGCGTTTCTAGTGCGTATTACGATGTGAAGGAACGCTACATGCAGAGAAACTTACTTTTGCGAATAGAGCAGGACTGCTGATTCTCTGCCTCAGACGATCGCGTTGTCTGTATGGTGCATCTCGATGGTCATGTGATAGCTTTTACGCCTTTTTAGAAGTTTAACGTCGGCGTAATGACGCATTGTTTATAGTAGTGGCAGGATGGGATAAAAATACATCCCGGCCATCTTGAAATGACTATTGTGTACAATGTATGCGAATGGAGCGGGACTACTAATTCTCTCACTCAGACGATCGCGTTGTCTGTATGATACGTCTCGATGGTCATGTGATCGCTTTTGCGCCTTTTTAAAGGTTTTAACCCTAACGTCGGCGTACTGACGTATTGTTTATGGTATTAACCGGGTGGGATAAAAATACATCCCGGCCATCTTGAAATGACTGTTGTATAAAAAGTGTGCCGCCATTTAGAGGTCAGGATAAGCTGCATGGCCCAATGCTATATGTGACAAGACGGCAAGGTGTAAGTGTCATTGTCAGATACAATACTCTAGAGACTGTTGTCGAAGACCACATATTTGGACTGTTTTTTATAAAGGTCATTTACATTGTTATAACCTTATCGCTGTAATGTCAAGACCTGAAAATGGGGCAAAAGAATTTCACACGATGTTATTTGTGCAAAAAAAGGTTCCATTCGATATACAGATTTAGTCCACTGTTGACCGAATCTTGTTTGTGGATCCATTTTTGTTCAAGTTTACGTAAATTAGGGTCCCTGTCTCCCCCTCGGGGATGCGGATCGAGAGTTTGTAAGACAAACCAGGTCAGATCATTGAAAGAGTGTTTCATTTTGCTATAATGATCTACTAGTGGTTTGTCTTTATTGTTGTTTTTGATACATGAACGATGTTCCCCTATTCTCGTTCTGATGGTACGTTTGGATTTGCCGATGTACATCAGGTTACATGGACAAATAATGCAATAAATTACCCATTTTGTTGCACAGTTGGAAAAGGATTTTAAAGTCCATGTTCCTGTTTTTACTTCAACGCTTTTGACATTTTTAGTGAAGTTGCACATTAGGCATTTTCCACATTTAAAATGGCCTAAAACTGGAGGAAGACTCCATAGTGTTGATTGTGTCGAAGGCGTGGTAAGTTGTCTAGGATACGTATGAACCAATCTATCCCCGATATTTTGTAACCGTTTAAAAGCAAAACGGGGGGGAGGAATAGAAAAAGCTTCAGTATTTATCATTTTCCAATGTTTGAGAATGGTTCTCCTCAGAGCATTACTGATCGGAGTGAAGGTTGTTACACAGGTGATTTTTCCAACTGCGTGCGATCTTGTTTGACAAGACAGGCAGCTCTGGGAGTGTTTTTAGCCCTTTTATAAGATCTTCTGATGGTATAAGGCGGATAGCCCCTTCCTTTTAGGTTATTTTTTAGTTTTTCACTATGGAATAGGAAATCTTGTTTTTCAGAACAATTTCGCCTAATCCTCAGAAATTGTCCGAATGGAAGGTTTTCTTTGAGTGAGTGAGGATGAAAGCTTTCAAAATGCAAAAGTGTATTTTTTTGGGTCGGTTTTTTGTACAGACTAGTTCCAATGTTATTATCAGAAGTGCGATATATGAGAAGCTCCAAGAAAGGAATTTCTTTTTTATTGGCTTCCCACGAAAACTGAAGTGATGGTTCGCATTGATTCAGCCAGATATTGAAACTAGTAAGTTCTTGCATCGTACCACGCCAAATCATAAAGATGTCATCGATATAACGGTGCCATGCGTGGATATTTTTGCCAAAAGGATTCGTGTCATTGTATATATGAATATTCTCAAAATGATCCATATATAAATTGGCCAAATCGGGGGCAAAAGTCGCCCCCATGCTTGTACCGTTAAGTTGTTGGTAGAAGGGGTTTTTGTGAATAAAGACATTTTTCGTAAGGGCAATATGTATGCACTCTGCAATAAATGCTGACGGAGGTTGTTTATCGGTCCGTGTTTCCAACAGTTTGAACATCACGTCAATGCATTTCATCTGCGGTATATTAGTATAGAGTGACGTGATGTCAAGAGTGACAAAAACGTCATCTGGTAATATAGTGACGGAGTGCAAGATATTTATCATTGCAGTGGAGTCTTGGATGTACGATTTCATTTTTTTGACAAACGGTCTCAGGAATACGTCTGCATAGATTGACAGAGGTTCTAAAAGTGAACCTATAGCAGAAACTATGGGTCGTCCAGGGGGACATGTTACGTTCTTGTGTATTTTTGGTAGGCAATAAAAAGCCGGGGTGACTGGATGTTTGTTCACCAAGAAGAGTTTTTCATCATCATTTATCCACCCTTGGTTAGCCGCATGTGTGATAAGATTGACAATTTCTTCCATATTTTTATGGTAGGGTCTGATGGAATAGATTTATAGACCATTGGATCAGATAGTTGTCTGTTCACCTCTGAATCATAAAGATCAGATCCCCATAATACAATGCCTCCGCCTTTGTCTGCCGGTTTTATTATAAATGAGGGATTAGATTCCAAATTCTTCAGAGCCAGTTGTTCTGCTTTTGAGAGATTATATGTGTGTCTATTTTTGTTGGTACAGCGAAATTTCATATCTCTTAGTATTCTATTTTCAAAGGCCAAAATTTCAGGAGATACCATAGATTGTAAGGGGGTGAAGTTGGAAGGTGGTTTCTTTCCCAATTTATTGTCACTCTCTGGAACCGGATCATTTTTATCATGAAAGAAAAAACGTAATCTAACGGCACGAAAGAAATTTCTCATTTCAATTTCTGTTTGAAACAGGTCTGCTCGAGCTGCCGGAACGAAGGATAGACCTTTAGACAGAAGTTTTGTTTCATCAGGCAGTAGTATATGTTTACTTAAATTGAAAATCGGGGTTACCATGTTGGCGGGGGGATCCATTGGCGGGTCCACATCCCGTGGTTGCCCCATTGTCTGTTTCTTCCTCGATTTCCCCGCCGGTGAAAAAACTGCTGTTGTTGTCCTCTTTGGGGTTGGGTGATACCACTTGGATTTGGGATATTTGTAGAGCTGTCTGAGTCACTACTATTTGAAGAGTTAGAGAAAGTAACCCATTTGGTGTTTCTTTGAGGTCTCATTTGTGACTGTCCATTCCAATTAGTCAGATTTGAGTTGTGTTGTTGCAAAAAGCCGGGGACTAAGTATGGGTATGTGATTTCCTCCTTGTAATTTGCAATGTCCTTTTTTAATTTCCAGATTTTTTTGTCTAATGTTAGTGTTTGAAATTTGGACATTTCTATATTCATTTTTTCTAGAGTAGATTTAGCCTCAGTGAAACCCAACTCAGCTATGATCTTCTTTTCTAAGGTATCAATGTCGACTTGTTGTTTTTTACTCTCTTCTTCTGCTGTTTCTATAATCAAAATTACCCAGTCACGGGAACATTTGTTGCCTACACCACTGAATCCTTTCATAAATTTAGGATTGTCCAGGAAAACTCTAGGGATGTTTTTGACCTGTAGGCCCTCGGGTATAACTCCGACTTTTAGGTATTCTATCATAAGTTGTCCATGGGATTGGGTGCGTATTAACTTTTTCGTTTTTTGCGCAAAAAGGTCCACATCATTTGTGTTATTAGGAGAGGCAACAGAGGGTCCCGCGGCAGGGGTCTCTAGAATAGAAGGCAGACCAATGCATTTTTTGTACATATCTTCTGTAAATGAAACAATATGTACATTTTCCATTTTTTGCTTACGCAAAATACTCAACCAACCATGCGGGTTGTCCTAAAACTGGGGATATTTCATGAGCAAGGGACCACTTTTTTGATAGGGGCTTGTGGGATGTGGTCAGAACATGGTGAAAGGAACAGTTTCCCAAAAGCAAGCTACCTATTGGTGTCACACACTTAGATTCCAGGTCTAGACAAGGATTTGGCATATATCGAACACGATCTTGTGTTAAAACAAATATCACAAGATGTAACACAAAGGCTAGTAATTTGCAAAAAAATTTAAGTTTTATTAATTTTCATAAAATATTGAGACCAATAGGTCCAATTATTAAAAGAGCACAAAAGACAATAGAGATAAATCACAATCCTTTTGAACAACATGAAAACATTCATGTAGAGATGATTATATGAGTCAAACTTGCTTCATCCTGATCCTATATCAAAACATTACTGTTTCTCAAGGTGATGTTAGTAATTCTATAGGTGACTTGTCAACATAAATATTTTCAAGTAAAGCTATTATGAAGTACCCAATTGGTACAGTGTGTGGGCATAGGCCCATCTATATAAAGTGTCGACAGGATGGCTCTGTTTCCAGCCTTATAAGCACAAAGAGCAAGACACTCTTTTCAACATTTGTAGATGTCTGTTGTCCATTCAGCAAGTGTAGTGCCAAATAAGGCTTTCATCAGGACACGTTAGAGAGGTGTTTTTGACCCAAACCTCAGAGTCTTCACAATGGGTTGCGAATGTTAACTGGTATATCTCTAAGGACAGACAAACAAATACATTAAAAACTAGCTGTGTTCGGAATATCATTCATACACATGCCTCTTCGGCATTTCTATGACCTGCCCTGTCTTCTATTGATCCTTATGCACCCAAGAAGAAATCTCTATGTGATTTTTTACGTATAACTATAACAAAATTTGAAATAAGTGGACTATTTCTTGTTTTCTTTATTGCCACTTTTGAAACACCTAAATGTACACAAACATTTCCTATTTTTACATTATTCTACTTATATTAGTCATTTTGTTGTAACAAGATGTTGTTTTATTCATAATACCTTGTTATGTCGCTGAAGTTAAGTATTCTTCAAAGGTTATTTTCGAAGTTTTAGAATCCCTCATACATTTCTGTGAAAGCGGAATGTGTCAATGAATAACCTTCCATGACTGAAAGTGGAAACAGAAAGGGGAACGTGCAAATAATGCACATGAGATATGATGACACTACCTCACAAGACCCACCTACGCCCTATGGTGGAGGCGTGTATCAGTATTCCTACCTTCCGTGAGCAGTGGAAACGCTGACGTCGGCTAAAAGTTAGTGAATAGATAGCGGGCGTAGTGCAGAGATGATGTCATCTGTTTCAAACGCCATTGAGGAAAAAACCCTGTGCTGCAAAATAGCGGGGGCACAAAAAAGATAGTGCTGTAAAGCGTTTCTAGTGCGTATTACGATGTGAAGGAACGCTACATGCAGAGAAACTTACTTTTGCGAATAGAGCAGGACTGCTGATTCTCTGCCTCAGACAATCGCGTTGTCTGTATGGTGCATCTCGATGGTCATGTGATAGCTTTTACGCCTTTTTAGAGGTTTAACGTCGGCGTAATGACGCATTGTTTATAGTAGTGGCTGACCACATCCCACAAGCCCCTATCAAAAAAGTGGTCCCTTGCTCATGAAATATCCCCAGTTTTAGGACAACCCACATGGTTGGTTGAGTATTTTGCGTAAGCAAAAAATGGAAAATGTACATATTGTTTCATTTACAGAAGATATGTACAAAAAATGCATTGGTCGGCCTTCTATTCTAGAGACCCCTGCCGCGGGACCCTCTGTTGCCTCACCTAATAACACAAATGATGTGGACCTTTTTGCGCAAAAAACGAAAAAGTTAATACGCACCCAATCCCATGGACAACTTATGATAGAATACCTAAAAGCTGGAGTTATACCCGAGGGCCTACAGGTCAAAAACATCCCTAGAGTTTTCCTGGACAATCCTAAATTTATGAAAGGATTCAGTGGTGTAGGCAACAAATGTTCCCGTGACTGGGTAATTTTGATTATAGAAACAGCAGAAGAAGAGAGTAAAAAACAACAAGTCGACATTGATACCTTAGAAAAGAAGATCATAGCTGAGTTGGGTTTCACTGAGGCTAAATCTACTCTAGAAAAAATGAATATAGAAATGTCCAAATTTCAAACACTAACATTAGACAAAAAAATCTGGAAATTAAAAAAGGACATTGCAAATTACAAGGAGGAAATCACATACCCATACTTACTCCCCGGCTTTTTTCAACAACACAACTCAAATCTGACTAATTGGAATGGACAGTCACAAATGAGACCTCAAAGAAACACCAAATGGGTTACTTTCTCTAACTCTTCAAATAGTAGTGACTCAGACAGCTCTACAAATATCCCAAATCCAAGTGGTATCACCCAACCCCAAAGAGGACAACAACAGCAGTTTTTTCACCGGCGGGGAAATCGAGGAAGAAACAGACAATGGGGCAACCACGGGATGCGGACCCGCCAATGGATCCCCCCGCCAACATGGTAACCCCGATTTTCAATTTAAGTAAACATATACTACTGCCTGATGAAACAAAACTTCTGTCTAAAGGTCTATCCTTCGTTCCGGCAGCTCGAGCAGACCTGTTTCAAACAGAAATTGAAATGATAAATTTCTTTCGTGCCGTTAGATTACGTTTTTTCTTTCATGATAAAAATGATCCGGTTCCAGAGAGTGACAATAAATTGGGAAAGAAACCACCTTCCAACTTCACCCCCTTACAATCTATGGTATCTCCTGAAATTTTGGCCTTTGAAAATAGAATACTAAGAGATATGAAATTTCTCTGTACCAACAAAAATAGACACACATATAATCTCTCAAAAGCAGAACAACTGGCTCTGAAGAATTTGGAATCTAATCCCTCATTTATAATAAAACCGGCAGACAAAGGCGGAGGCATTGTATTATGGGGATCTGATCTTTATGATTCAGAGGTGAACAGACAACTATCTGATCCAATGGTCTATAAATCTATTCCATCAGACCCTACCATAAAAATTATGGAAGAAATTGTCAATCTTATCACACATGCGGCTAACCAAGGGTGGATAAATGATGATGAAAAACTCTTCTTGGTGAACAAACATCCAGTCGCCCCGGCTTTTTATTGCCTACCAAAAATACACAAGAACGTAACATGTCCCCCTGGACGACCCATAGTTTCTGCTATAGGTTCACTTTTAGAACCTCTGTCAATCTATGCAGACGTATTCCTGAGACCGTTTGTCAAAAAAATGAAATCGTACATCCAAGACTCCACTGCAATGATAAATATCTTGCACTCCGTCACTATATTACCAGATGACGTTTTTGTCAATCTTGACATCACGTCACTCTATACTAATATACCGCAGATGAAATGCATTGACGTGATGTTCAAACTGTTGGAAACACGGACCGATAAACAACCTCCGTCAGCATTTATTGCAGAGTGCATACATATTGCCCTTACGAAAAATGTCTTTATTCACAAAAACTCTTTCTACCAACAACTTAACGGTACAAGCATGGAGGCGACTTTTGCCCCCGATTTGGCCAATTTATATATGGATCATTTTGAGAATATTCATATATACAATGACAGGAATCCTTTTGGCAAAAATATCCACGCATGGCACCGTTATATCGATGACATCTTTATGATTTGGCGTGGTACGATGCAAGAACTTACTAGTTTCAATATCTGGCTGAATCAATGCGAACCATCACTTCAGTTTTCGTGGGAAGCCAATAAAAAAGAAATTCCTTTCTTGGACCTTCTCATATATCGCACTTCTGATAATAACATTGGAACTAGTCTGTACAAAAAACTGACCCAAAAAAATACACTTTTGCATTTCGAAAGCTTTCATCCTCACTCACTCAAAGAAAACCTTCCATTCGGACAATTTCTGAGGATTAGGCGAAATTGTTCTGAAAAACAAGATTTCCTATTCCATAGTGAAAAACTAAAAAATAACCTAAAAGGAATGGGCTATCCGCCTTATACCATCAGAAGATCTTATAAAAGGGCTAAAAACACTCCCAGAGCTGCCTGTCTTGTCAAACAAGATCGCACGCAGTTGGAAAAAATCACCTGTGTAACAACCTTCACTCCGATCAGTAATGCTGTAAGGAGAACCATTCTCAAACATTGGAAAATGATAAATACTGAAGCTTTTTCTATTCCTCCCCCCCGTTTTGCTTTTAAACGGTTACAAAATATCGGGGATAGATTGGTTCATACGTATCCTAGACAACTTACCACGCCTTCGACACAATCAACACTATGGAGTCTTCCTCCAGTTTTAGGCCATTTTAAATGTGGAAAATGCCTAATGTGCAACTTCATTAAAAATGTCAAAAGCGTTGAAGTAAAAACAGGAACATGGACTTTAAAATCCTTTTCCAACTGTGCAACAAAATGGGTAATTTATTGCATTATTTGTCCATGTAACCTGATGTACATCGGCAAATCCAAACGTACCATCAGAACGAGAATAGGGGAACATCGTTCATGTATCAAAAACAACATTAAAGACAAACCACTGGTAGATCATTATAGCAAAATGAAACACTCTTTCAATGATCTGACCTGGTTTGTCTTACAAACTCTCGATCCGCATCCCCGAGGGGGAGACAGGGACCTTAATTTACGTAAACTTGAACAAAAATGGATCCACAAACAAGATTCGGTCAACAGTGGACTAAATCTGTATATCGAATGGAACCTTTTTTTGCACAAATAACATCGTGTGAAATTCTTTTGCCCCATTTTCAGGTTTTGACATTACAGCGATAAGGTTATAACAATGTAAATGACCTTTATAAAAAACAGTCCAAATATGTGGTCTTCGACAACAGTCTCTAGAGTATTGTATCTGACAATGACACTTACACCTTGCCGTCTTGTCACATATAGCATTGGGCCATGCAGCTTATCCTGACCTCTAAATGGCGGCACACTTTTTATACAACAGTCATTTCAAGATGGCCGGGATGTATTTTTATCCCACCCGGTTAATACCATAAACAATACGACAGCACGCCGACGTTAGGGTTAAAACCTTTAAAAAGGCGCAAAAGCGATCACATGACCATCGAGACGTATCATACAGACAACGCGATCGTCTGAGTGAGAGAATTAATAGTCCCGCTCCATTCGCATACATTGTACACAATAGTCATTTCAAGATGGCCGGGATGTATTTTTATCCCATCCTGCCACTACTATAAACAATGCGTCATTACACCGACGTTAAACCTCTAAAAAGGCGTAAAAGCTATCACATGACCATCGAGATGCACCATACAGACAACGCGCTCGTCTGAGGCAGAGAATCAGCAGTCCTGCTCTATTCGCAAAAGTAAGTTTCTCTGCATGTAGCGTTCCTTCACATCGTAATACGCACTAGAAACGCTTTACAGCACTATCTTTTTTGTGCCCCCGCTATTTTGCAGCACAGGGTTTTTTCCTCAATGGCGTTTGAAACAGATGACATCATCTCTGCACTACGCCCGCTATCTATTCACTAACTTTTCGCCGACGTCAGCTCACGGAAGGTAGGAATACTGATACACGCCTCCACCATAGGGCGTAGGTGGGTCTTGTGAGGTAGTGTCATCATATCTCATGTGCATTATTTGCACTTTCCCCTTTCTGTTTCCACTTTCAGTCATGGAAGGTCATTCATTGACACATTCCGCTTTCACAGAAATGTATGAGGGATTCTAAAACTTCGAAAATAACCTTTGAAGAATACTTAACTTCAGCGACATAACAAGGTATTATGAATAAAACAACATCTTGTTACAACAAAATGACTAATATAAGTAGAATAATGTAAAAATAGGAAATGTTTGTGTACATTTAGGTGTTTCAAAAGTGGCAATAAAGAAAACAAGAAATAGTCCACTTATTTCAAATTTTGTTATAGTTATACGTAAAAAATCACATAGAGATTTCTTCTTGGGTGCATAAGGATCAATAGAAGACAGGGCAGGTCATAGAAATGCCGAAGAGGCATGTGTATGAATGATATTCCGAACACAGCTAGTTTTTAATGTATTTGTTTGTCTGTCCTTAGAGATATACCAGTTAACATTCGCAACCCATTGTGAAGACTCTGAGGTTTGGGTCAAAAACACCTCTCTAACGTGTCCTGATGAAAGCCTTATTTGGCACTAGACTTGCTGAATGGACAACAGTCATCTACAAATGTTGAAAAGAGTGTCTTGCTCTTTGTGCTTATAAGGCTGGAAACAGAGCCATCCTGTCGACACTTTATATAGATGGGCCTATGCCCACACACTGTACCAATTGGGTACTTCATAATAGCTTTACTTGAAAATATTTATGTTGACAAGTCACCTATAGAATTACTAACATCACCTTGAGAAACAGTAATGTTTTGATATAGGATCAGGATGAAGCAAGTTTGACTCATATAATCATCTCTACATGAATGTTTTCATGTTGTTCAAAAGGATTGTGATTTATCTCTATTGTCTTTTGTGCTCTTTTAATAATTGGACCTATTGGTCTCAATATTTTATGAAAATTAATAAAACTTAAATTTTTTTGCAAATTACTAGCCTTTGTGTTACATCTTGTGATATTTGTTTTAACACAAGATCGTGTTCGATATATGCCAAATCCTTGTCTAGACCTGGAATCTAAGTGTGTGACACCAATAGGTAGCTTGCTTTTGGGAAACTGTTCCTTTCACCATGTTCTGACCACATCCCACAAGCCCCTATCAAAAAAGAGGTCCCTTGCTCATGAAATATCCCCAACATATGACCAGGAAGACTTTCAGGTTCTAGATGAGTCGGTCTGCTTCAATAGCTCAAGTATATGTCTGGATGTCACGAGATGAAGTACGTGGTCCCAAGTTTCAAGAGCAGCACCAAACGTCCTATGTTGGCTCGAATCCTGCAAGCATGTCAATCCAACTCAAAGATTTTGGGAGGTGGTGCAATAAGATTCCAGCTGCTTCTGTACTTCTAGGTTACAAAGAGTTCCATTCCTGGGGCTCTAGGACAAAGTGCGTCCTTCTGTTCTGCTCTGTTCTCCCATTCCAGAATGATTGGATGGCAGCTACAGTGGATCCTTCACTTCGAGTGTACTTGAGCATGGTTCCAGTGCAGCCAGCATGGTTACAGGGCAGAGCTCTACTCTGCCATCAATGACTTTTGTCTTCACCTCACTGCACTCCCAACGGATGTCGGGTGACTCATTCTTGTTCTTCAAGTGACCAAAGATAAATCAATGAAGGTGAGGAATTCCTTTCCTTATAAAGGTAAGAAGTCATTGGGGATTAGTTCAAAGCAAGCCTAGTCGAAATGATCCAATCCAGGCTGTTGAAACAAGTACCCTTTCGCTAATGACATAACTCACAAAGTGCATTGGCGTCAGGAAATGGTGGGGGTAGACAGAGATAGAGAGCACCAATAGAAACCAAGATGGTGGAAACCTGCTCCCAGCTGCCGTCTTCTCCTGGCTATTCTAACTTTTCCCATGCCTGTTGATTTCCAATGGTCTTTTGTTATGTCAGAGTTGCTTTTGAAGAGCCGCTTCCTAGCAGACTGATTGGGTAGGGAAGTTTCAGTGCGCTAGAGGCAGGTGTTAGCCTTCCTCTGCAGAATCAAAGAGGCAGCACCCTGGCCCTTGTTCCACATGGTAGTATTGGAGATAGGCAGGCCAAGCACCAATGTGCATCACTGGCTCTGGTAACAGAGTTGACTGTAGTGCGATATCAAATTGCTGTGACTGTATAATTGTGTGTTCTTAGCAGTCACTGAGCCACCTAGACATTGCTTACTTACTTAGAGATTTGCATGCCAACCAAGTGATACAATTATTATCATCTAGATCAGAAGTGTAAAATATTAAAAGTCACCTCCGCCTGCAGGAACGTTGCATTCCAAAAGTTGTCAAAAATACACATGCACCCTTTGAACTTGCCTGATGCCACCACAGAGCTAGTCCTGAGGTCATCTGTGGATTGTCTCAGAAAAGGCACTTTTTTGCACCATCATTTTAGCAAGCGGCATTTATGAAAGGGGGTTCATATTAGCAGAATGTTCTTTCAGGAACAGAATTACCAGCATCAGTTTATGTAAAACAAAGTCAAGAAAAGCTCTTGCCATTCCACAAACCAAATGTTAGTCTCATATGGTCTGCCCGCAAGGAAATTCTTCTCCTCCTCCCAAATGTCACCTGATGGCATATGTCTCTGCCACACATTGCAATATGCGAACAATTACTTGCACAACCCACCTCAAGGAATCTCTGCAACTATCTTCCACATAAATCATGTGCGCATGCATCCTACACAAGCTGCCAGAGGGATCATCTGCTCCTCTTGCTTTTCCACACAAATGTAGCATGATGGTACATGTCTCCTCTGCTCACTTAAAAAATGATTGGTATCTGCCACCTCCCAGAGTCTTTGCTGCTTTCTCCCCAAATAAATTGCAAGAGGATGAGACTTGCGCAATCTCCCCAGAGGAATTCTCTGTTCCTCCGGCTCCTATTCCCAACTACCACCTAAAGGAATGTGTTTCAGTCTCTCAAAGTCGCTTCATTAGATTTCTACTGATTTTTAACCAAACTGATTTATGCATTCACTGCTATACCTTCCAGGTGTCACCGATGGCATGTTTTTAGTTCACTCACTTTTAGAGATGTAAACATAATTCACTCAAACATAATCTACCCTGGTGATGCATGTCTCAATTGCTCACTTCAAGAGTCTTTACTGACTGATAATAGCCACTTCCCTGAATCTCTGCTACTTTCTCACAAACAATGATGTGAGTATGATTCCCACACAAGCTGCTCTCTAAAATGTTCTGTTCCTCATGCTCCTCCTCTCAAGTGGCACTCTGTGGCACGTATATTGTTTGACCATGTCAAGAGATGGAAACTGAATGTTTCCTGCCTCCCTGACTCTCTCCTAATTTCTCACACATAATAAAGGCCATAGTGAACCTTGCAGAAACTGTCCTTAGTGATTGTCTGCCCCCCTCTCAAGGGTAACCTAAAGGCATGTGCCTTATTGCCTCACTTCAAGAAACACACACTGTGGTATCCCATATTCCCGAATCTCTGCTACTTTCTCCCTTACAAATCATGCACATCTGACACAAGCTTTCCTCAGCAATTTGCTACACCTCCCACTCCAAATTGTCACCCAATGGCACATTTTTGGTTATTGTATGAGATGAAAAAAGACTGGTATGTCCCATGTCCCTGCTCCTTACTCCAACAAAAACAGGCAAGAATGAGCCTCACAAAGAACCTAACTCTCTGGCGCCCTCATCTATCACTGCCTTTCTCCATACGTCTTCCTACTCAACTACCCTATCTTCACTCCAATTAACCCATCCTTCTATTTGCTAAGCCTGCCTCCAGCAATAGCCTCCTTCCAAAGCAAAATCTGTAAAAGATGGAAAACGATCTCCAACCAGGCGTGCCCCTTTATACCTGGATCGAAATTCGTAAACGTTCAACAGAGGTTCATCCTTGTCAAATGACCCAAAACGTGTGCGTGTCAGGGTTCTAGGGAAAAAGTGTGTCAAGGACACAGCTAAACAACCTGCTTGAGCACTGTATTCAGTCATTCGGTCCCAGCACACAGGACAATGTAATTGTGCAGTATATGTGGCTACCATGAAGATATGATCCACTTTCTCCATTGACCCTGCCTTATGGGGGCTTGCTATGAACTTACAACTGAAATAAAGTAGTTTTAATGAAAGGAACAATCGTTTACTTCTACTTTCCTATGATACCCACAGGGAAAACTCAATCAGGTTCTCGAGTTCGGCGAGTACCGAGTTCCATGCCTACTGACAACGATAAGTGGAGTACTGCATGTTTAACTACAATCTTTTTTGTCATTTCAAAGGCATTCATCCATGTGTTTGAGTGAATTGTCCCGAGCCTACAGGAAACCACTGTAAATGTTAAGCTGGAGGTAAATTCACATCTCAATTGTATTTATAAGCCACCAGGCAGTTATTTAAATCATTTACAATCCCGCTTAGTGTCTTAGCCCATTAGCATTTTAATTACTATAATTAAGTCAAATGTTTGTGCTGGGAAATGTCAATATGGAGGTTTCGCTGGCCCATGCAGACTCCATATTAGGTTTTCATTGCATCCCCAAAGTGTTAATAAAGCTTCCCATTTCAGAAACTGCTGTGATATTTTGTTCAAGGCATATTCCTATCATAAACCGCTGATCCATGCTCTTGAATGCGGTGTAAACATGCATAACATCATAAGTACGCTGCGTGTGAGCGTGAGTGCAGTGCAGGTGCCTCCATCACTTAAATCATGATTTATTAACACAAGTGGCATGAGTAACGACGATAGGAACTCGTGTGACTGTATCCCATGGTGGATTTTCTTGTCTCCATCAAGACAGATTCTATTAAGCTTTTAAAACCATTTCCTGGAGAAAAAAAACAACATATATTGACATGTGTTGATTTGGTTTAAATCAACAATCTTCGCAATTCATAGCCGTGACGTCAGCTCTAGATTCCAGCTCAAATCCTTGCATTGATTCTATGAGAATCCCTTAAGGAAAAACAATAGCATGCTCAGTGTTTTTATTCAACATATGTTGCCGTAGAGTTCATAAAGCATTTTATTTTCATCGACGGCAACAAACCTAATGAATTTTCCACTAGGAATTCTCACACCCTCTTGGAAGACGATAACCTGTTGAGCATGCCAGGTTGTAGTTAACATGGTGGTGGCAACACCAGGAAGGCACATGGACTTTGGAAGGTGGCAGTTGGCCATAGGGTTTGGCACTTATAATGCAAATTTGTATGAGGAAGGAAATGCTCCCATTGATTTAGTATTCATTTTAAACAGCGTTTTCCTCACACGCAGAAAATGCAGCTTTCATTTGCCTATAAGTGAAATTATCCAGTATTGTTGTCTAGATTGACATCCTTTGATTAACCCTGCCCTGATGGCTGGGAATCTCCAAGCATTTTAAATACTCAGCTATTAACCTCTATCTAAAACACTATTCCCCTGTAAGAACAGGTACCTATCTCTTTTCGAAACCATGCACTGCCTGCCAGATTACCCCTACACCAATCAGTGTTGAGCTGCTGTCCTCCAAACCTGGAGGGCGTTCCATGAAATTCTCCAGTACATGTTGAATTGAACAACAAACTGACAAAGCCACCGAAGGGGTGGGGTGGGCATGTGGGAATCTATAATTGACACAAATGCTGAACACACAGAAATGAAGGCATATAAGCATACCAGGCATGGATCCTTTATGAGTGTATGGTTGGAATGTCGGTTAGAAAACAGTCAAAGAAGTGATATACAACATAAATACATAATTACAATGAAAGAGCTGTAAAACACGTACTGCTTCACCGCCTGGGTGGATGGGAGGGCCTCATCACCAGAAGATATTTTTCAGCAACATCTGTCCTACTTCCAAATTTGCATGCAGTGTCCTACACCGACATTTTTGCTGACTGTGTCTCCCTTCATTTGTGTCATGATGGGAAGTCTTAGCAAGCAAGCAACAAGTCATGATCTGGCCTCAAATTGAGTTTTCCATTGCTTTTCCATGCAATGACATGATGGGAATGTGTTGCACCTGAAAAGGGTGTTATGAAACAAGCAAACAACTCCCAGAATTCTAATCCAGATTTCAAAATCCAATTTCTTATGTACCACAAAGTATTACAAAGTAGATCTAGACTACCTGCAAATTAACACTAATAATTATCTTCCTCCCCTCCTCTTTCTTCCTATGAGACTGTTATCTTACTACCTTGATATCCACTGATCTATGCATATGCTAACTATGTATTTATATTATATTAATGTATGTGATAAACATGTCCTATATGTAATTATAAAACAAATGGAACATAAAATGAATGTTTTACTGTAATGCCCACTTTAATCACCATCACCTTATGTGACAACATTAACTTATGCACCTGTCTGTCAACTTACCAGCCTTGAAAAGAACCCTGAGGAGTCGAAACACGTGTTGGCTGACCACTTGTAACCACAAAATAAAACCACACTGAAGTCAAATCCTATTTGTAGATACCAAATCAAACTAATAACTAGCGCATAGTAACTGGGTCCAAACTTGATTTATTCTCAAAAAGAGGTGTGGGCAACATCTCTACCAACCCGTGACCATGCAGCTATACAACTCTAGGAATTAGTTAGAAGGATCAACACACCTAATTTACACAAACGTATCAAACTAATAGAGTGAAGTGCAAGTGGAGACTGGGATCTAATGCCCATCTTTCTTTCCATAGTTACGGAATAGGTTTGTGTCAGGGACCCAGATTTCTGGTTAGGGACTTCACTGAAAAACTTTTTTCTGCGACTTTGGGAGAATATTGAACCCTTCTTTGACACCCCTCATCTTTCCTAGGGTCTGGAGCTGGCCCCAGAGGATTTTATATGCAACTGTGTCTGTAAATCTTTCAGTCATATCTAGGTATCAAGAAATGTTTTGATTTTAGTCTCGTGCAATTTTGCGGACACATGGACACTTTTCTCCATGGTTTGTAATGAAGTAGCTTAATATTTATAATTATGTATAGTTATGCAGTATTCCTTCTTGGTTTGAAGCACTTGCATCCTCAGATAACATTGCTTTTGTAAGTATCTGGTTTTCGTATCTATATTTGTTCTGTTTGTTTTGTTGTGACCCTGGTATTTATCCCACTTTTTTACATCACGATCAACTGTCACACCCCTTTTTCTCATCTTGGTTCTTTTGTGCAGGCACCCTTCATAGGATGCCATCACAGGATGTCATCCGAAAATGTTTTGTTGTAAATCATTTCTGGTAAAAATTGATGTCTCGATTTTCAAATAAATAGAAAATATGAATAAAATGTCCAGTTGTTCTGGTTGAAGGTAAGACCAAATATTTGTCTTTGGAGACTAAGCAACAAAAAAAATGTTTTGGGACCTCCTCTAAAACTTTGCTCTCCCTTGTCAAAACTGCACAAAACTTTCTATTTGGTTTGTTAATTCAGTTTTTAATTTTTGTAATTTCATCGAGCAGCGCCAAAGTTATACCCGAAATGTACTCTTCCTGGGGGGTGTAGAGGTCCCGCACATATATATATCTATATCTATATCTATATGTATATATATATGTATATATATATATATATATATATATATTACACGACTACGTTAGTGGCCGTGTAGTTATGGTGTTAAATTGCTGTTTCCATAGGAAGAGTACTTTTTGGATGGCCTATAACTCTGCTCCCCCTGGGAGATGTTTGGTCCAGGGGGGGGAAAAGTTATAGGGGGATCCCAAAACATCTTTTTTTCCCATAGACTGAATGGGGGAAAAATTTTGCACACGGCTATAGGCCAAACCGCTGGATGGATTTTCACCAAATTTGCGGCAGGGGCAGGGCCTTAGTCCCGAAAGCCTGCTTTTGTAAATTCGTGACAATCTGTGCAGTACTTTTCTTTAAAACAACCAAAAAGTAGGTCTCACAAAATTAGTGATGTCTATGTCCGCTCCACGGTCACACTTCCCTGTTCGCTCTGCGGACAAGATACCGATTGGCTAAGGGGCTGGGGTCATGACCGCGGACACGCAACGTCTCTGTCGATTGGCTGCAGTGAGACGTGTTGTGCATCAGATTGTTTGGATGCGTCCGACATCTTGGATCCGCCGACAGCGCAGTGGCGACCAGCGGCAACATGCTATTTCGAAACCTATTTTGCTGTGTCATAGTGCTTGGGGTGGTTCACACTGTAAGGGATGGGTGAAAACATGTATTTGTTCAGGCGGTAGGTGTTAATATTGTATTCTCTATGCACGCCTTGTTCGGAATGTTTGTGCGTACAGAAAATTAGGGTTTTAATAGGGGTATTATTTCAGTAATATTATTTCAGCCCCTGCTGCGCCCAGGCACCTTGAAACTGTTGTAAGGACTTGTGTGGTGTTAGTACGTCGCCATGGGTGTGACATGCTGCAGTGGTTGTGGCCAGGGACTAGAGTCTTGGATGTATGGCCGTAGGCTGAAGGCCGAAGGCCATACTTTCAAGACTGTAGGCCCTGGCCACAACCACCGCAGAATGTCACACCCATGGATACACCTGTAGTATTGATTATCGATTAGATGGTTGTGGGGAGTGTGTACAGTTTTGGCTGCATGGCCACAGGCCATGCACCTAAGAACAAAATTATAAGCACTGGAGGTATTACCCACTGCACACCCATAAATTGTAATAGGTATGGATATACAGGTAGGATTCTAGCCTCTGGCCAGAACCACTGAAGCATACTACAACTATTGCTGCACCTCTACTACCGCATATCAATCAGGTGGTTGTGGGGAGGATCTGCAGTCTTTGGTGCATGTCCGGTCATGCACCTGAGAACACACTTGTCAACTCTAAAGTTATAAGCCAACATGAATTTTACATAGTGCGGTAGTTGTGGGCAGGACGTTCAGTTTTGGGTGCATGGCTGCAGGCTGTAGGCCATACACCGAAGAGTGTAGACCCTGGCCACAAGCATTGCAGGATATCACAGTCATACATCTCAGCCACACATTCCATTATGTATCTGGTAGGTGTGGGCAGGTCCTAGAGTCCTGGGTACAAATTGAGTACATGCAACACTTATAATGTTTCATTGTATGGGTGTGTCACTCCTGTGTAAGCGACCATGGGTGTAATATGCTGCAGTGATTGTGGCCAGGGTGTAGAGCCTTGGATGCATGGCCATAGGCCGTAGGCTGTAGGCCATACTTCCAAGACTCTAGGCCATGGCCACAACCACCGCAGCATATTACAGAAATTGATACAATTGTAGTATTGCTTATGGGTCAAATGGTTGTGGAGAGGGTGTAGATACTTGGCTGCATGGCCGAAGTGTTGTTACAAGCCACAATGGCCGTGATATGGTGTGGTAGTTGTGGCGAGGACTTACAGTATTTGGTGCATGCCCAAAGGCCATGAAGAAGTACTTTGAAGAAGTACCTGGTTTACTTCTTTGCTTGTGGTAATTGATGAACCTTTTCCTTCTTTTCAATTCTTTGAAGGATTTGCAATCAGATTCTGTTGTGTTTCTGATACAATTACTTTTCTTTTACCACGTTTTAATTTTTCTGGAAAAAGATATTGGCCCTCATTCCGAGTACGGCGCTAACCAATGGCGCTATTAACGCCTTGGTTGACGCCGTACCCGGACCGGCAGCGCCTTGGTGGATGGCGGAATTACCGCCCCATTTTAAGGTTGGCGGGGCGGTAATTCCCCAATCCCCATTTACCCTTCCCCATTCCCATTCTTGCCCCATAGGGCATAATGGGAGTGGGGAAGGCGTTAATTACGGCACCGTAAATTACGGTGGCGTAATTAACATCAAGGTCCCTTAGCGCCATGGTTTTTAACACCTGCTAAAAGCAGGTGTTAAAACCTCCATGGCGCAAAGGGAACTCGGAGTATGGCGGTAAGGGATTACCGCCACCGCTCTCGTTAGCGGTGGCCGCTATCCCTTACCGCCATACTCGGAATGGGGCCCATTGTTTCAGATGGGGGGTGTACAGTGACCGCAGTCTATTGTATTCCAAGATGCAAGGAATATCAGCAATCACTTTATTTGCATCAAAGTTGATTAGAAATAGACAGTTAATTGTACGTAAGCATGATAGTGCTACGTAGCTCATGCCTTCTTTAAAGACTGTGTTTCCTATATCTATTAATGCTTTGTCTAGGGTAAGACCTTGGCCTTGGGATTTATGAATGGTGACTGCATATGCAAGAGTTAGAGAAAATTGTTTTCTACGTAGATACATGTCTTTGAACAGAAGGAATCGAGCAGTTGAGCGCCCTATCCTTTTCACTTCTGAAAGTTTGTCAAAGCGAATATTGACAAACTGAATGTTGCTGTCACGTGGGTATGATTGAAAGCCAACAACTGTACCTAGTGCCCCATTAACTAGCCCTTGCTCCAGGTCAAGGTTTTGTTTCGGCATTACTCTACAATTTAAGGATAATGTTAATATTTTTTCCAACCCAGCTGTGTTGGATATTGCATTTTCTAAACTACTTAGTCTTGTTATGGCTTGCTCACGCATGGGTAGTGTCATACCATGTATGTCTAGTTTGTCTGTGGCGCAAATTTCAATTATTGGATGCATTTATTTATTTAACATTGTTTCATTGAATTTGACACAGCTTGCAAGAGTTGGCATTAAGGCCATACAATTAACATTTTTGTCCACTAATTGTTCCATAACATCAGTAGCACATGCATTATCGCCGTAAAGTGCATGAATGTGCCACTTTTTCAATACTGCTTGTGCTTCCTGAGATAGTACACCAACTATAATACTTTTAAGGATGTTGGCATAAGTGGGATCTGCAGATTGCTGCACGTTTTCTGTTAATTCTCTGTATTGGAAATGTTGCCAAAGGTTGACATTTCCTATACTG
Organism: Ambystoma mexicanum; assembly: GCF_040938575.1. Lineage (NCBI taxonomy): Eukaryota > Metazoa > Chordata > Amphibia > Caudata > Ambystomatidae > Ambystoma > Ambystoma mexicanum. Next base: position 1,168,350,252 of record NC_090922.1, read on the forward strand.
CCAACAGTTTTACGGCAACGTTTGTGTCCTACAGTTTTAAAAATAGGTTCCCCTTTCAATGGTGTCAATTGTAGAAGATCTCCAAAAACGATAATGTGTTTCCCTGCAAAGAGTTCTTCATAGTTTGTTTTGAGTACTTCTTGTAATGTGAGGTGAATCAAAGCCAACATTAGGTTGGAGACCATGCTCACTTTATCTATTAGTAGCATTTTCATTTGTTTCAATACTCTGCGTAGTTCCATTGCAGCTTCTGCAGAAAGTTTGTAATAGTCTAATTTGTTTTGGTGTTCTACTGGCAATAGTAGTAATCGGTGTAACGTGACACCACCTATGTTGTAGGCAGCTAAACCAGTGGGGGCAGTGACAACAGCTGAAAGTTTGTTGTTTGTCAATTTTTGAAGGAACTTACTGATGATTTTGATTAGGAATGTTTTGCCAGAACCAGCTTCACCACTGACGTACAGTAGTATAGGTTTATAATTATGGCAGGAACATTCTTTATTTTCATGTTGTACACCATGTGCAATTTGTTTTGTTACTTCTTGAAAAATGCTACGTTGCTCATTGTTTAGTTTTGATTGTAGTATAGTTAAGTCTTCTTTATCTTCATACTGACATATGGTGTTTTCTACTTCTATCATAGCTAATTCTGCCTCATTTATTATTAGTGGTTCTCCCAGTGGTTCTTGGCTTCCTGTTACAGAAGGAGGGGGTGGGGGTCGTGCTGAAGAAGCTGCAGCACCAGGATGCGGTCAACATCAACACTATCCAAAAACTCAGGGGTATCTTACATTGTTGTATCATGCAATAGAAACACTGAACAAGTTCAAAAAGCAGCACACATACACATTATATGTAATAACAAATAAGAAGTGGAAACTATATATGTAAGACATCAACCGTCCATTTAAATAGCATATGCACCAGAATGGAATATACCAAAACAAAATATATATGCCTCCAACATAATTACCTCACAGAAACTACACAGCAAAAAGCACCTACACAACAGTAACAACAACACTTACCAAAAACTAGTAAGTAAACTTCATTTGTTTTAATATATTTCTAAAATGTCTGTATTAGGTAGACTAAAAGTAATATTTTTTTTTTTACACAGAAATGTCAAGTACTTTGGAATGGCTTGAAAAATGTTTCCCAGGGGATGAAATGAGTGAAGACTTTGACACTTCGAGACTTCATGGACTTTGACACTGTCCGTAGAACACCTCCGCACATGTGCACCACACCCATGGGTCCTACGGACACTTTTAATTAGTTTGGGGACTAGAACACTGTCCGTAGAATACCCGCACGCATGAGCAAAATTGACCCTACACATTCGGTGTCCTACCGACAGCCGTCCCATTTGTGAATGTGTCCGCGATGTCATCATGTAACCACACCCACGTTGAGCATGTGTCCTTATTTGTGGACACTATCTGGGCCCCCGAACATTTAAAACATGCTTTTTTACAGTAAAGGTTCACCATTGCACATGTCCCAGACAATGTCCATGGTGAACTACAAACTTTTTGGAACTTTTTTAGTCCTTTTTTGGTGTTCGACATGTCCGCAGACAGAGTGGGTTTCCACGAAGCATGCACCTGCACCCTTAAGAAAGGCCACACCCAGAGCTCATCCTCATTGTGCTTCTGACTACCTGACAGAGCATTGCTTCTGACCTGCATTCACTACATTGCTGGTGACTTCTGCCTGCTCTTTTCCAGATGGCAACCATGGCTGCTTCAGCTTCATCACCACCCCCACCCACTCCAACACCACCACCTCCCCAAGGGCCTGCACAAGGGAATAGGCATGAGGATGCAGAAGAGAGGGATGAAGAGGATGAAAAGGATGAGGTAGTGGAAGTCCCTACTACCAGCACTAATCGTGAGTCCTGGGTGTGGCAGTTATTTAGCACTCTTGATGGAGTGCCAAAAGCTTGTGCGAGTAAGGTGATCTGCACTCAGTGTCGCATGGTACAGAGTCGTGGAAAGCATGGTTCGTATAGCATTTGTACGACATCAATGAAGCGACACCTGAGGTTGTTCCACAGTGGGGGCGTAGTAGGTTGACTTCCCCTGCAGCATCCTCAGTTTCCGCTCCTGCCACCACAAGAGACACTCCTGTGGGACAGCGCATCCCTCCAGCTGCCTCACAGGCCATTCATGGTGCTGTTGACCCTTATCTTTTGAGGGTCACAGTATTGTGCATGTACTGCGACGCAGTACTCTGCAGGGGTGAGAACTGTCGGAGTGCTTTCGAGTCTGCAGTCAAGGAGCATGAGAAGAACTGCCCACTACCTGAATAAAGCCCAGCCTACATCTTCCTCTCTCCACCTGCCCTTTCTTATTCCCGTGGTTGGTGTCCCTTCCTTACCCTCCTTTCCCCTCCTTTCCTTGTGTTTCATGTTTAAAAAACCAAAAAATATATAAAGCAACAAAAACAAAACAAAAAAAGGGCTCTTTTCTGAGCCGCCATTCACATTTTAAAAATAGAAGTGACAAATAAATAGTGCGCGGCCCTGTGCATTTTTGATGGGCTGCCCTATTAGAACTATTGCACTTTTCTCTGGGAGGAAGTGGTGGCTCTGAAAGGAGCCTTTTGGTGGTGTTTCTTTGTGTTTCAAAAACTTCAAATGATTAACACCTACTGCAAAATGTATTAATGTAATTCCAAAAAAGGTTGCAACAGATTTTCTATATTTTGCCGAAAAATCTGTTTGCCAGCATAAGTAAGATGTACTCCATCTCTGCGAAAAATGTATGTGCTACAAAATATAATATTTTCATTATGAAAGGAGGACATGCCAACATATCTCTAAAAGGCACAAACAGCCTTATTGACATTGCGCCTCGCTTTCTCCATTTGTGGACCAAATGACGAAGAACGCAGCCACATTTGTCTCTGCGCATTACGGTAAAAAAAGTATTTGGGAATTTGGAAACATGTCCATGACCTTGCCAAGTCCTTCTTACATTGCAAATTGCAAAGAAATTCCAGACACATGTCCTAAACTGTTCCCTCCACAATGAATGATAATAATAATAATGTCTGGATGATGCTGTGTCACCAAAGTAGCACAAAAAGGTACCAAATCCAGCCACTTGATTCCACACACTCTATGCCAATGCACTTCCACATGAGGGAATCCAAGATGTGCAGCCACTCCACAGCGATCTGCATACACCTCCAACCAATTTATCCATGAGTCTCCCGAAATCCAGATAATCTGCTTTCTGAAACACACAGCTATAGCTATCTACTCTCCTCTCAGAAAAAATACTTTCTGGCAAACACTCTCCTTACACATCACACCCAGTAAACCTTATTGACCATCCCTTGCTCAGCTCAGTCTCATTTGCATGCCTCTCAACACCAAGATCCCCGTATGTAATACGCCCTGTTATTGGACAATAGCGGTGTCCGCGGACAAATTGAAAAATCTGAGCGTGGGATTGGAAACTTTATATAGTGTGCCCCAATTCCCTTTTGAGGTTGGCTCTGAAAAGAGCCTTTTTTGTTTTTATTTGCAGATGCTTGAGAAACTCCTTTTATTTTGTATTTTTTTGGGTTTTGTTTTCTTATTTTACTCCAAAAATCTTCACATTAGCTTCTCCAAAGCAACTCTTATGTTCCAAAACAGCATGACATTTCCCATAAAAGATAAAGACTACCTTAATATTCTTACGGTTCCTCAAACACACTGTATGGTTCATTCATGTAATTTGCGCACCAAAAAAAACAGCAAATTCTGAACCATTTTCAAATCTCCATTCATTAAACAGAGATTAGCAGGCAGAATGGCACACAAATCCCCGTCTTTTGGAACACAAATAACATACTCAACCCTTAGAATGTTAGTACTACAAAACAGAAGAACTGTTTTAATTTTATACCATTAGATTTACTGTTAATGCTTCTCCTCACCACTAGCTCACTTTCTACTCTCATCTGAACCGCAGTTTAGTAACACACAATTAGAAGAATAGCCTTCCCAACTAATTGTAACTGCCCTATGCACAATCACACACCACCACATATATCTTTCCCATCGTACTCAGACACTCATGAACACAGCACACATACATTGCAGAACGGCCCAACCCATACCTTCTTTTTTTTCTACAGACCCCAAAAAATGCCTACCAAAAAGCAAGTCTGCAGAAAGCAATGCAGAAATAGAGCAAATGAAAATAACAGTCTCCAAAATAAGCATCCATCTCTACCAGAGTTTGTACAAAACGGTCAAACAAATCAGCTAATACAGTCATTTAGCAAAACAAAACTAGCTTCCTGTACAGAAACTTTGCCTCCTCTATCAAAATGTAAAACAAAACAAAAATGCTTAACAAGAATTTGGCTAACTCTACTGCTAGAAGCTTTAATAGACAGTGTAATCCTTCTCAAAAGAAAGTTATTCATTTTAGTGTTAAACAGAATTAAAGCACTATCAAAACTAACTACTAAATTACAAAAATAACTTCTCAATAAACGGAATGTCAACAAAAATTACTTCTTAAATATCTGTGGAGGTGAATGGAGTCACACCACGAGCACAGAACCATATTTTAAGGAATAAGCATACAAACAAAACCAAACAAACACAATTGCCATACATAGTAGTGGACGAGGTTATGAAAAAATGAATAATACCATAATGGAATAAGAAATACTGCTTACAAAAATATCCTTAGAAAACTCAGAATTACCTCTCCATTCGACTGAACCAGAACGTCCAGTATACAAATGGCCATGCACGTCAATGTGTAACATTCCCAAAACATCTTTCAAATATTTATGCCAGTTCCTCAATCAGCATGTGAAAGGCAAAGACAAAATGAAAATGAAAGTGCTGCAAAATATGGATACCTGTCTAGTGCGCAAATACACAGGACTAAAAGGATATTAATTAGCCTGCATTTCAGGACATATTTGCAAAAGCACCTTCCATCGTATCAAAATGATATCAACACATCATTCAACTATAAGAAATCTAGTCTATAACCTGTACTATGCTAAAAGTCCTGCTTTAGCACTAACCAATTTAAATAACACTCTTCTACATGGTACACCCAAAGACCTACTCGAAGAAATCGACCATATGCAGAAAAAATATTTTGTAAGTGAAAGCCACGTACAAAATGCAATAGCTTTACAACAGACTAGCAACAATTCTGCACATGGCAACCTTTTACTACACACATACAAAAAAGAAATACTAACATTTTAAAGCGCATCCACTGAAGTACCAAACCATGTGTGTGTGTGTGTTGCTGCAGAACTTTTATAAAAGTAACAAAAAAATATAGACATAACATACAAAATAAAAGACAATGAAGATTCCAAATGGTTTGAATTAGCTCTCTACCTTATAGCAGAAAACAAATACGAAATAACTGACTCCTTAATACTTTGCAGTTACTATACTAAAAAACTTGACAACAACCAAACTCCTTCACGTGCTATCACAAATAACTTGGAATTATTCCCACTACCAAAACCCTTGCAACAATTCAATTTATATGAGAGCATCATAATTCAAACAGTGCCCCCATTTCAAGCAATAATATGCCTTCAACCAAAAACAGCAAAATTACCTCCCTCTGTATTGGTGAAAGGCATTCATGGCAAAGTAGTTTATTTACCATTTGTATCTGAAAGAAAATGTGCACACTCTGGGAGTGCAACGTCCAATATAGCAATCTGTAATTGTCTTAGTAAATGGTGTACCAACAAAAGACAAAAAAATGTGGCAACAACTCCTTGCAATATCTAAAAGACAATAATGAATACTACAAAGAAATAAATATTGAAGAAAATTTAAGTGAAACAACTGAAATAATTCAAGAGTCACCAGAAACTGGTCAATTTGAACTTCTAGATCTTGCTACAGTATCCAATATTTTAGACCATTATACAATTCATCCATTACACTCTAATGACACCATAGATGATGCACTAGAAACGTACCAAATGCGACAAACCAAAGGATCACCAATCAGCATATGGGAAAAAAGTATAGAAGCACATGCTTTTCCTCTACTCTTTCCTACTGGCAAAGGACGAAGGTCCGATGATAGACCCACTCAGATAACAGCATCAGAATACCGCTCGTTACAAATGTATTCTGAAGATCCCAGATTTAGACAAAATGTGGAATACATATTCCACCTACTCTTTGAAAGTGAACTAGCAAATCTATGTTACGCAGTTGCACACATATTGAAATCAGGAACCCACTTTCAAAATATGTCAGCTACACAATTAATACAAAAAGTGCAAGAAAAAGATGAGGTTTTACAATCAAACATTACAAATCTGTTAGCAAACATGCGTGGTACGAAAGAGTACTGGTTCCAACATCACAGAGATGTACGTTGTATGATGATAAGAAATCTCGGGCCACCCACTTGGTTTGTTACATTAAGTTGTGCAGAATAGGCATGGGAAAATGTACATGATTTCCTACGCATATCAAACAAAAATAAAACAAACATAGATATACTAACACCTGGAGAACTTTGCTCTCTAGATCCTCTTAATGTTTCAAGATATTTCCATCATCGTTTCATTGCTATGCTGCACTTTATTTGTAATAAAACTGTTCCTCCCCTGGGAGAAGTGCAACAATTCTTTTGGAGAAAAGACTACCAAGCCAGAGGAGCACCACATATCCACATGCTTTTATGGATTAAAGATGCACATAAATTTGGTCAAGACAGTGATTCCATTGTTTTACAGTTTATCGAAAAATATGTCACTTGTGAAATTTCATCAAAAGCAACAAACAGTGATCTTCATGCACAAATTGTACAATTTCAAAGACACAAATGTCGCAAATATTGTCGTCGAAAATACAAAAACAAAGGGAAATACTACACCAAATGCTGCTTTGGTTTCCATAGACCAGTTACAGAAACAGGTGAAGTGAACAACTTCATGTCGTCAGTTAGACATAGTGTTAAAGGTAAATCACCTAAGAACATGTATTACATAAAAAGAACAGAAGAATCAAAATATATATCAATGATTACAATGCAATAATTGCCCTCTTATGGAATGCAAACATAGATGTGCAGTACATTGCAGACAATTCCACTGCAGTTGCACGATATGTTACAGCCTACTTAACAAAAGCAGAAAAAACAGAGCTTCAAGACCTCTAGAATGACCTATCATCAGACAAAACACCATCTCAGAAATTGTACAACTTAGGCATAAAAATGCTCTTTCATAGAAAATGTGTCTCCTCAGAAGTTGCAGATCATTTAACCGGTACTGCTTTGTATGGAAAATCTGAAAATATAATATGGCTAAGTCTTGATCCTGCTAAATCTAGAAAAAGAGTTCTCAAATAATATGAGGACATAGAAACAATAGCCAAAAATGATCCCAACAGCCAAGACATTTTGAAAAACCATCCACTAGACACATACTACCCAAACAGGAGTACCACTTTGGAAACCACGTGTCTATACCACATAGCCCAAAACTTCACATACAAAAATAATATAAACCCGATGAAAAAAGGGAGATATAGAGTGACAGATTGTGAAGGCAGCTTAGTGAAATTTACCACACAAAGCTTTATTTTATCAAATTGTCATTAAAAACTCCTCAACAGAAAGAACTATATTACTATGATTCCAATGAAGACGCTTTCAAAGCAAATGAAAGCACTATCACCGATATAAACTTTACGCAGTACAAAATGATGTTGCAAAATGAACAGCAACACGAAGACGAACTAGATAAGGACACTCCCGACAGTAGTCAACCTTCTGTAACAGGAAGTCAAGAACCACTGGGACAGCCACTAATAGCAAATGTGGCACAATTAGCTATGACAGAAGTAGAGAACACCATTGGCCTCATTACGACCCAGGCGGTAAGTATTGAACATTACCGGCATGGCGTAATGAACGTTTACGCCGTGGCACGATGGGGTAAAGAGCAGCACATTCCGACCCATCGCGCACGAGCATTACGCCATGCCGGTAATGTAAATTACGCCATGGCGCAAATGACCCTAAAACGGCCACAACCGGCATAGTACGCCACGCAAGGTGCACTACCGCCACCCATCATAGCGGCGGCCGTAGTGAGCGGTCACCGTAGTGAGCGGTCACCGTAATTAGCGGTCACCGCAGTTAGCGGTGACCGTAAATAAACAGAAGCGGAATTAACGTAATCGCGGCGGAACGGGAAAGAGCACGGTGGCCATCTTTAAAAACACAATCCATTGCCATCCTCCCCAACCATTCCACATCCGACCCTGAGACCTGTCCAAACCCATAACCCACCCAATTACCAATCTGAAAATGCCCAAAGTTGTTAAGAAAGCATGCGACCGGCAGCGCCAGGACCGGTTCTCACGGGAGGAACTAACCATGCTTGCCGAGACCCTCCAAGACAAAGCTTCGGTGGTCTTCTCTATGCAAATGTCCAGGCCGGCAATAGCCAAAAAGAAGGCCATATGGTCCCTGGTGGCACAGCGTGTCAGTGCGGTGGGGAGCGTACCCCGCAACGCACAGCAGTGCAGAAAGCGGTGGGACGACCTGAGGCTCCGCGTCGGGAGCATCCTGTCGGCGAATACGAACCTGGGCACGATTCCCCCATCAAACTGCAAGCATGGGAGGAAATATGTGCATCCACCATTGGAATGGAGAGCATACAAGGAGTCGGAGCGATGGAGAGAGGAGTCCTGACATCAGGAGATGCAGGTAGGTGGCTCCAATCAAGCCTTGCAAAAATCACCAAAGTCCAATCATGTGAGGTACTATGTTGCCCCATAGTGCAAATGCAACACATCAGCAGGACACTGGCCACAGACACATCCGAAATCCACCCTGTACACATGCAGCATGCACACCCTAACTGCCGGCACACACATACCACCATGCTACTTCCACACAAAAGTCAGACAACCTGTATGCCCCTGCCTCAAATGTGCAGCATGTACCTACTGATAAGATGTCATTCGTCACAATGCACGTACAATGTCCGCAGACCCATCAATAACACTCTCCCTCCTTTGCTCCACCACAGGCTCTGATTCAGACCTCCAGGATGAGGACACCACTGCCTCCACAGCCACCAGGAGGGCCAGGACAACTGTGCCTAGGCCGCAAGCCTCCACCTCTGCCGTCCCGAGGATGACACCCCAGCAGCCACAAACCCTGCCAGGGGAAGAGGACAGGGTACTGACAGCCACCACAGAACCAGCAGCAGCAGCGCACATGACACACATCGTGCCCATCGAAGGGACAGGCTCTGCTGCAAGCAGCACCCTTGATGAAATTGCTGCCATAGCAGCATCCTCCGACAGTGAGGCACGGAGCATCGAGGAGATTGATGATGGAAGCCCCACTGCCCACCCACATTCCCCCTACACATCCCTAAGCCCCCTGCAGGCGGATGCCACACAGGGGCAGATGGAGGCCGAGGATTGGCCAGCCACCCCATCCCCGCTGCCGGAGGTGAGCAGCCCAATGTGCATGCCAATGCCATTGGCCATGAGCCAGAGGAACCAGCAGACCCTGGATGATATTGTCACCCGGCAGCATCAGCTATCCACCCTCCTCAATGAACACGTTGCAGAGTGTGTGGGGGCAAGGGATGCCATGGAGAAATGTGCAGAGTCACGGCTGCCATTGAGTCCTCCAGATAGGACATCTGCACAGAACTCGCCGCTGTGCATCACGTCCTCTCAGAACTGGTGCAGACCATTCGGGACAGCCGTCAAAATGTGCAGCCAGGACCCTCCTCGTCTACCAGCTCTGCACAGAGCAGCCCCATCCGCAGATCAGGGAGGAACCTGCGCAGCACGGGCAGGGGTGCCCCGGGGGCCAGGGGAGGGGACTGTCATTGGTGGCCAGACAGTGGAGAAGAACTACATCACACACTGCTGCACAGACTGAACCACACCTTCGTAGGGATTCCAGGGGGAGGGGGGAGTGGGTGTGTTGGGGTGTTCAGGGGGGAGAGGGGAGTGGGTGTGTTGGGGTGTTCAGGGGGGAGGCGGAAGGGGGGAGTGGGTGTGTTGGGGTGTTCAGGGGGAGGTGGAAGGGGGGAGTGGGTGTGTTGGGTTGTTCAGGGGGAGAGGGGAGGGAGGAGTTGGTGTGTCATACCTTTTCACTATTATAATACACTTTTTCGTTTAGCACAAATCCAATGTGTGGACATTGCTCATTGCGTATGTGTGCTTTATTGTTGTACAGTCCACAATGTGCATGTCCCAGACACACACAGTGCCCCAAGTGCCGTCTCCATGTTGCACACACCCGCCGTGTGTGCTAGAAGCATTGCTCAATGAGATTCTGATGCATTTCACGACCCTCCTGTGCATTGCTGCCTCCTTGAGGTGCTGCCACATCCCCACCCTCCTCATCCTCATCGTCAGGTGGTTGCAGTTCTGCGTCAGGGGGCAGGGGCACATTTCGTCTGACGCACATATTGTGTAGCATGACACATGCCATGACGATCTTCGCAACCTTCTCATGGTGGTACAGGAGTACCCCGCCAGACCTGCTGATGCAGCGGAAACATGCCTTCAGTAGGCCGAAAGCCTGCTCAATCACCACACGGGTACGTGCATGGGCACGGTTATAGTCCTCCTCATGCTGGTTCTGTGGGTTCCGGACTGGTGTAAGAAGCTACCTCTTCAGGGGATAGCCTGCATCACCTGTATGTGGGCGACAATGTATGTGTCAGGGATGGAATTGATTTATGAACATGACGTGCCACCATGCCTTGCATTCAACTGTTACTTTGCACCACTTTTAGTTGCGCTAATGGATTCACACTATGCAACCGGTATATGTTCATGGCTCTCATGTACTGTTTTGCATGCCAAAACATAATGTATGCAGGGGGGGCAAGTGCCTTGTGAGTGCCAATCCACTGTGTACGTTCAGGCCGTATCTTTAGGTGACCTGGCACGTGTCCTGTGAGGTTAACGCTCACATGATCACAACATTGCTGTCTGCCTCATTATGACCCCAGTGAACAATACTGATGTCAATAGGGACAGTTTGTGGGCCTTGCTGTCTGTGTTGTGGTGCATTGATGTTCCAGTCCATCATGTGCCTCCTTTGGGCACAGTTATGGGGGACAGGCCTTTCAGTAGATGGTGTTTGGTGACGTGCATGTAGGTGCATTTCGTTGGAGTCAATGTGGTCACATTTTGTACAATGCACTTGAAGATGGTTGTGTCATGGTTGGGACACACCTTCATTCACATGTTAGGGCTGCTTAGGTCAGGCATCACCTATACAGGTGTCAGATGACGTAAGTGCTGCCTCAGGGTATGATCTGGCTACTGCTAGTCGCAGCCAGGTGAAGTATGCATCATTCCCCCCCTTTCTGCCAGGTGAAGTATGCATCATTCCCCCCCCTTTCTGCCAGGTGAAGTTTGCATCATTCCCCCCCTTTCTGCCAGGTGAAGTATGCATCATTCCCCCCCTTTCTGCCAGGTGAAGTATGCATCACCCCCCCCCCTTTCTGCCAGGTGAAGTATGCATCATTCCCCCCTTTCTGCCAGGTGAAGTATGCATCATTCCCCCCCCCCTTTCTGCCAGGTGAAGTATGCATTGGTACGTCGATCACCTACCCAATTCACATTTCCATGCTCATGTCATGAGACTCACAGCGTAGCCAGGATCTTGGCCCTGCATGTCGCTCCATGTAGCGTGGTATTGTGGAGTTACGCAGGACCATTGAATCATGGGTTGATCCGGGGAATCGGGCACAACAATGTGTGAAGATCCTGTTGGAGTCACAGACCATTTGCAGGTTGATTGAGTGAAATAGTTTACGGTTGCGGTACGGTACCTCCATGCCACGTGGGACCGACAATTCCACATGGGTGCAGTCGATGGCACCAATGCAACCAGGTATGCCAGCTAGTGCATGGAAACCCACTTTGGTGTTAGCAATCTCCTGGGCAGAAAGTGGCAATGAGATGTGGTCATCTGTGTGCTTGAGGAGGGCATCCAGCACTTGGATCAGTGTACGTGAGACTAATGGTTGTGATATGCCATGCAAGTGCCCCACTGTGTGCTGGTAGGTGCCTGTGGCCAGGAAGTGGAGCACGGACACTACCTTCAGTAGGGGGGGGGGTGACGGTGGGTATTTCAATCATGCTGACGATGTCGTTGTGTATCATGTCCACAATGGTGGTGATGGTGTCCCGGTCCAGTCGGTACAGGGTGTGGATCTGCTCAGCGGTGAGGGTGAATGGACTGGCTCTGATGCGTGGGATTGGGGGCTGCCTGCATGGTGCCACTGGCTGTGCTGGTGGGGCTTGCTGGCCCTGCCTTGCCCTCCTTCTCCTCCTGCGTCTCCTCTGTGCAGCCTCTTGTTGTTGTTGTTGTATTTGCAGATGTAGCACTTGCATTGCTATCAGGTCCTCCAGCCCCAACATTGCTAGTCCTATTGGTATCATTGTGGAGTGTGACTGGGTGTGGGAAGGGGGGTTGGGTGTGCTCTTTTTGTACTTCCTGAGTCTGTATTGCCTCCACCTGTGCTGATTCTGTGCACCTGTGGCAGCTGGATTCACTTTACATGGCCCTTTACGGTTGGTTCGCGATGGCGTAATTAGCACCATGGTGGTAAGGTACTTAACGGGCTGGGTGATGGCGTTAGGTGCATGTCCACTTGGGTCGGCATTCACGTACCTTTGCGCCATGCCGGTAATTACGGTGTGGGATCTCGCGTGCGCTCGACCTTGGTGCAGTTAGCAGCAGCGTTAACTACGATGCCGCTAATGGCATCGTAGTTAATGGTCACGGCTCATGATCAGACCTAGCGGAAAACGATGGCGGTAATCATTTACCGCCATCGTATTTCACTTAGCGCCTGGGTCGTAATGAGGCCCCGTGTGTCACTATGAAGAAGATACAGAAGACTTAACTGTACTACAATCAAAACTGAACAAAGAGCAGCGCACCATTTTTCAAGAAGTAACAAAAGAAATTGCACAAGGTGTACAACATGAAAATAAAGAATGTACCTGCCAAAATTACAAACCTATACTACTATACGTCAGTGGTGAAGCTGGTTCAGGTAAAACATTCTTAATCCAAATGATCAGCAAGTTCCTTCAACAATTGACAAACTAAAAACTGTCAGCTGTTGTAACTGCCCCCACAGGTTTAGCTGCCTACAACATAGGCGGTGTCACTTTACACAGATTACTACTCCTTCCAGTAGAACACCAAAACAAATTAGAATATTACAGACTTTCTACAGAAGCTGCAATGGAACTACGCAGAGTGTTAAAACAAATGAAAATGCTACTAATAGATGAAGTAAGCATGGACTCCAACCTAATGTTGGCTTTGATTCACCTCAGATTTCAAGAAGTACTTAAAACAAACTACAAAGAGCTCTTTGGAGGAAAACACATTATTGTTTTCGGAGATCTTCTTCAATTGACACCAGTGAAAGGTGAACCTATTTTTAAAACCTTAGGACACAAACTCAGCCGTAAAACTGTTGGCAGCATAGGAAATGTCAACGTTTGGCTACATTTCCAATACAGAGAATTAACAGAAAATATGTGCCAATCTGCAAGAAGCACAATGAATATTGAAAACCCGGCACATCCATGCACTTTATGGCCATAACTCATGTGCTACTGATGTTATGGAAAAATTAGCGCACAAAAATGTCAATTGTATGTCCTTAATGCCAACTCTTGCAAGCTGCCAAATTCAATGAAACAATGTTGAAAAAAGAAATGCAACCAACAATTGAAATTTGCTCCACAGACAAACCAGGCGTACATGGTATGACACTACCCATGTGTCAACGAGCCACAACAAGACTAAATACCTTAGAAAATTCTATCTCCAACACAGCTGGTTTGGAGAAAATATTAAAATTATCCTTAAACTGTAGAGTAATGCTTAAAAGTAACATTGACGTGGACCAAGGACTAGTTAATGGAGCACTGGGTACAGTTGTTGGCTTTCAAACTTACCAAGTGACAACAACATTCAGTTTGTCAATATTCTCTTTGACAAACTTTCTGAAGTAAAAAGGATAGGGCGCTCATCAGCTTGATTCCTTCTCTTCAAAGACATGTATGTACGCAGAGAACACTTTTCTCTAACTCTAGCATACACAGTCACCATTCATAAATCACAAGGTCTTACCCTAGACAAAGCATTAATAGATATTGGTAACACAGTATTTAAAGAAGGCATGAGCTACGTAGCACTATCACACTAACGTACACTTGATGGTCTATTTCTAATCAACTTTGATGCAAGTAAAGTAAACGCTGATAATCCTTGCATTTTAGAATACATAGACTATGTTCACTATACACCCACATCTAAAAACATATCCTGTTCCACAAAAAGAAAAACGGTGTAAAAGAAAACTGTTTCAAACAGAAATGCAACAGGATCTGACTGCAAATCCTCCAAAGAGAGTAAAAGAAGCTAATACTTCATCAATTACCACAACCAAAGAAGAACCTATTACTCAATGTAACTCAGGTACTTCTTTAAAGAAGAAACAGACACTCCGAAAAAAATGACTTGGACACAGAACTATCTGGTCCATTCAAATTTTCATATATAACTGGTGTAAATTGCTACGCAAATGTTGCAATGAACATTCTATTTCAATTGCCACCAATTGTTGACAACATTTACTTACACAGTACAGACTAATTGTGTTTGCAAATGTTAGTAATTCATCGAAATGCAACAAACAATCCTGCAACACGTATAGTGTTCATGAAATAAGACAAGAATTGGACTACTGTGCTGGAATGGTGAAATTCACTATAAACGCACAAGAAGATCCACAAGAATTTCTAATGTACTTAGTACAAGTACTGGAAAAAAAAACATTCAGGCACTCTCTGCAACAATGTGACATGGGAACAAATCCTTAATGAGCGCTTTGTGTATGTATCCATACCTAATTGTGAATCCGTTCCATTTCAGCAACGTGTACAAAATGCAAACCATGGTAGATTATGTACTACCTGCAATTCAGATAATCGCTCTACCTTACTAATACAAACACATAATAATTATGTAATACTAATGCTTCTACATTACAATGCAGATGGTACCAAAAACAACTGCAAGTTGACTGGATTCACACATGGTCAAGTATAACTTGGTAAGAAATCCCTCACAACAATAGGTATAATCGACCACGCAGGAGCCACAACCAATGCAGGTCACTACACTGCATATATAAGAAAGAAATGTGGATGGTTCAAATGTAATGATAGTACCATTACTCTAAAGCAGAGATTACCAGCAAATTTTACAAACACTTATTTAATCTTCTTAAAACCATAATTTAATAACAAATCTGTACTTAAACATTAACAAAACTTCAATTAAAAAACTATAAACTGTTAGAATACGCCAACAGGTATCTAACTGCCCCACGATTCTATATCAACCAGACCGAAAAATGAATACCACTAAATTATAGCAAGAAATAAACAGTTAGAATATGCCAACAGGTATTTATCTGCCCCAAGATTTTGCAACAACCAAACAGATAAATCAATTCCACTAAATTATAATAAAAAATAGACAGTTAGAATACACCAACAGATATCTAACTGATCTAAAAATCTGCAACAAGCCAACAGATAGAACATTAGCCAGAAACAAGTGAACACTGAAAACAAACAAAGAGACTGTAGCATAACAAAAAAAGGTTTTTTTTAATCCAACATGGATTTTTTTCCCACAGACCCAATGATTTGAAAAACAAACACAGAAACTGAGCAAATTGTACAGTTACTAAATATGAGGGTAAAAAAAAGCTGAAATGTCTATTATGCAGTTTAATAAATATTTATAAAATACATACACTAACATGCTGTTTTCTTTTTTCACAGAAATTGAAAAAGAATTTGTGCTCCAGTTACCCAACTCATGAAAAAAATATATCCAATTTCAAAAAATAAAACAGTAAGTATATTCTAATAGAGCACATAAATACTGCTGCATAACAGAACCATTGAAGCAAACATCTAACCATACACCACAATACACAATGTTCACTTCCATTGATATGTTATACTACAGTGCTTGTTACCAAACTCTACAATCTTAATGACATGACGTTGCCAACACTTCACATACAAACTATACAAACCAAACAGTACACACACTGTAGATTTGCAAACATTTGATAGATATTCGATTCTATGGGTGTGATCTATGGGTGTGATATGCTGCGGTGGTTGTGGCCAGGGCCTACAGTCTTGGGTGCATGGCCTATGGCGTATGGCCTGCGGCCATGCTCCCAAGACTCTAGGCCCAGGCCACAACCACTGCAGCATATCACACCCATAGATCACACCCATAGAATCAACCATTTTAACTGTCTATATGGGCCCACCCATACCACACTTTCTGCACAGTCTGGTGAGAATTCATGTGGAATGCACTCCCCTTCTGCAATTCAGCCTGCCACCACTCATCACAGAAACAAATCACTGCTGGAGCTGTCATGCCATAGCAAAGGCTGCCTGCAATCGCCACAGAAGGTTGTTGTCTGTTGCGGTAACCACAAATGTGCATACTGTGGATGGATACCATCATCTTCTTCTAATGAGATATGTCAGAGGAAGCACTTCTCACTCCCCCACCCTTTCCATCCCATCTTCCCACCACCAGACGCTGTAAAGTATGTTTTTCAGGCTCTTTCGCCACAGCATTGTCCTTAGATACAACATGCCGGCATTATCAAAAACCTATGACGCACATCACGTCACTGCACACTGCAGTGCAATGACATTTTTGACTGCGCAGCAAACAGGGAAATGGGACGCCGGAGTGGAACACGATATGACAAATTTTAGTGGCCACACTGTTACATTCAAGAGCCCTAGCCATTCACACAATGCCTTAGGGGCTTGACATACACACCACAACACTATCCACCGATACCCCATGGCAGTGTTTCCCAAAAACTTTCACGCACAGCATGCTTCCCTCCAGCCAACCACTGGCCGCGTCCAAAGTTTGGCGACAGGACGGCGTGCTGCAAGCCAATGAGCCTTCAGTCCGCAGAGCGAACAGGGAAATGGGTCTGTGGAGAGGAGGCAGGTATCACACATTTTTTAAGACTTACATTTCAGTTGTTTGCAACAAAAGTACTGGTCGAATCTCCACCAAACACACGAAAGTACGCTTTCTGACCCAAGCCCTCACTCCTGACGAAAATTGAGTGCAAATCCCTCCAGCCGTTCTGTCTGTATACGTGCACAAAGTTTTCGCCCATTCAGTCTATGAAAAAAATAAATTGTACCCCCCTATCACTTTCCCCCCCTGCACGAAAACTCAGAGCGGGCCATATACTTTTTTTGCAAAGTTTGATGAGGATTCCTCCAGAGTGAGCGAAGTTATAAACTGCCGAAAAATTGGTCTTCATATGAGTCTAGCAACTTAACCATAACTACATGCCCGTGGGGATTCCTCTAGGGGGAGCAAAGTTATAAGCCTCCCAAAAAGTGCTCTGTCTATGGAAACAGCAACTTAACCATAACTACATGTGGGTGGGCCTGATCATAGAACGTACATCTCCATGACGTCGAAACCAGTACTCTTGTATTTGTATTTGTATTTGTATTTATTTTATTTGTATAGCGCAGACCAGGCCCGGAGGCTACCGGGCGCATTTCTTAAGGCAATGGTTACATACGTAGCATACAATGATGATATATCAACAATAAGTAAGGCATAGAAATAGACATGTGTAGGTGGTACATGGAAAGTCAAGTAATTTACTGATGTTATTGCAGCACGTTTTAGTAAGAATCTTAGGCATTGGAGGAGGCGAGCCAACATTTGGCTTTGTGTTTGAAAAGGTTGAAGGAGGGGAGGTTTCTGATAGTCAAGGGGACAGTATTCCACAGTTTGGCTGCCAGGACTGGGAAGCTAGACCCACCGGCTGTTTGGAGCTTGTATCTGGGTATCGTTAGGCTCTGATTCAGGGTAGATCTAAGTGATCGGACTGGAGTGTACATCGTGAATCGTGAGGAGAGATACGTGGGGGCCAGATTGTTCAGGCATTTGTAGGTAAGGGCAAGCGATTTTAGTGAGATCCTTTGGGTGACTGACAACCAGTGAAGGTTCTTCCTGGTATCCGAGATGTGTGCAGATCTGGGGATATTGAGGGCTGCCCTGATGGCGTTATTTTGTATAATTTGGAGCTTGTCTAGGTTACAATGGTTAGTGCCCTGGTACAATGCATTGCAATAGTCAAGTTTAGACATGACCAGGGTCCTAGCCAGGGTAGTGCAGTTATGTGAGGAGAGGAGAGGACGACAGGCTGTGATCAACTTGCAGGTATAGGCGGCGGCGGCCGCAACTGCATTGGTTTGTCTGTGAAGGGAGAGGGTGGAGTCAAGGTAGATTCCAAGTGTTTTTGTGTCTTTAGAAACTTTAGTTATGTTTCCATCAATGTTAAAGGAACTAAACATAGGGTTCAGTTTGTTTAGTCTTTGCTGAGTACCTAGGATGAGGAGCTCTGTCTTGTCATCATTGAGACAGAGCTCATGTTGGGCCATCCAAGTTTGAATGACATGGTAGATATCGTTCAAGGCTTTTGAGTCTAAAGTGTAATCACCCGTGATGGGGATGAGTATCTGGGTGTCATCCGCATAATTTGTGTAGGTAACACCCAGGTAATCAAGCACATCGATTAAGGGTTTAGTGAATACATTATAAAGGGTGGGGGAAACGCACGATCCTTGGGGGACTCCGCACGGGACTGGTGCAGGGTCAGCCGCAGAGGTGGGCGAGAATACCCTCATCTGTCTGTTTGCCAGGAAGGATTGAATCCAGTTTGTGGCCATGTCAGAGAAGTGAGCTGCAGTTTTCAGGTGGTGACAGAGGATTTGGTGATTAACCAGATCAAAGGCAGCAGATAAGTCTAGTAGTAGTAGCATGGCTAGTTTACCTTTGTCTTTGATATCCTCGATTTGGGTCTTGAGATCAAGGAGGGCTGTCTCCGTACCATGCTTCGGTCTGAAGCCGGATTGTCTCATGCCTAGTAGGTTGTTTGATTCCAGATAGTTCTGTATCTGAAGATAGGCTGCTCTATCTAAGATCTTTAGCAGAAAAGGGACCGTTGTGATGGGTCTATAATTGGTTGGAACCTCCGGGTCTAAGGTGGGTTTTTTTAGGAGAGGGATAACCCAAGCATCCTTTAGGTTATTGGGGACCACTCCCGATTGAAAGGAGGCATTGATGAAAGAAGTTATAAAAGGAGCGAGGTCATGAGCCGACTCCTTAATGATAGGGGCTGGACAGGTGTCCCCTTGGCAATTTGAGGGTTTTAGATTGCGGATGATTTTTTCAACCTCCAGAACGGTGAGTGGTGTGAAGCTAAACGGCACCGGGGAGTCGAGGGTTGTTATTTTGGGTGGCCTGGTATTGCTAAAGGAAGGGGTGTGGAGGGTGTTTTGTTTGGCGTTGATTTTGGCTTGTAAGGTGGATATTTTGTTAAGAAGGGCATTTTGTATGCTGTTGCACCAGGTGCTGTCCTTAGTGCACGTGTCCGGTGCAGGGGAGGGAGATTCTAGCTCTTTAAGGATTTTGAATAATTCCCTGGTGTTCGATTCTGCCTGGCATATTCGTGTGTTGTATGTCTCCTTTTTGGCTTGTAATATGGCCTCCTTGTAATTAAGAGAGGTGATAAGAAGGGAGGCTTTGTTAGCAGCACTGGGATGGCTTTTCCAAAGGGCTTCAGCTTTGCGCTTTACTTTACGCATCGCGTTGAGCTGTGGGGTGAACCAAGTGTTCAGGTGGGACTGTTGTTTAGCTTTACGGATTTTTAAAGGAGCTAAGCTCTCAATGGCATTGGTCATTAGGCTGTTATAAATGTCTACTAGGACAGTGGGGTCCTTATCCTTCTGCTGTGCAGCAAAGGTGTTCAAGCAAGGGAGGATAAGAGGAAGCAGTTTCTCCCTGGTGATATCTTTTTTGTTTCTGGTAGGTATAGCGGGGGCTATGGTAGGTATGGGTTGGGGGTTGGTGGCTGGAAGGAGGAAGGTAATAACATGATGGTCCGACCAGGCGCATGCATCATTAGAAGTGACATTGGTGTTACAGTTAAGGTCGGCTAGCCAGTCGAGCGTTCTTCCTTTGATGTGTGTGGGATCACGAATACGCTGCTGGAAGCCTAGGTTGGAGAGGGTGGTGTCTACTTCAGTAGCCATGTGGTCCTTGGGATCTGAGAGACCTAGGTTAAGGTCTCCTAGTAGCAGTATCTGAGAGTTGGGCTTGGTGTTAGTCGACAGGGTGGATGCAACCTCATCTGTGAATGAACCTAATGGGCCTGGAGGTCTGTATATAAGGTGGAGTGTTGCTGTATTGGTAGGAGAGAGTGATAGTTTCACTGAGAGAGATTCTGCAGAACTAAATTGTATGAGGGGAGCAGCTCTCATAACGATTTTGTTGCTGTGAATAAAGGCGACTCCACCACCTTTCGACAAGTTGGAGTGGCGGTCGTTTCTGATGATGGTATAACCCTTGGGTAGGGATAGAGCGAGGAGAGGACCAGAGGCTTCATGTAACCAGGTTTCGGTAATAGCTAGGAAGTCCAGGTTCTGGACCGTGATGAGGTCAGCGATGTCAAGGGCGTGTGCTGTGAGGGATCTAGCATTGATAAGGGCTCCCTTGAGTGCTGCGATAGGTAGGGTGGATGGTGGAGGGCTAGGCGTTGCTGTAGGGGTGGGTAGTGGAAGGGCAGTGCGATTGTGCACAATACTGGGTGGTCTAGGCAGTCTGGTTCTAAGTCTGCTATTCCTTTGTTGTACAGAACATGGGATGTTTGGGGTGGGTTTGGTAGCAAAGTGCTTGAGCCAGAGGGCTGGGTCATTGAGGTAAGGGTTCGATATAGGCACAGGATGGTAGAGCATGATTATTGCTAATAGATTTGTAAAATTTGATTGATTGTAAAACCTCATCTTTTTGTTGGACTTTTTGTAATAATTGTGTAGCTGTCATATTTTGAAAGTGCAATCCTGATTCTACAGGCCGATTCATGGAATAATTAGCGCTGCGCAAGTGGGCAAAAACATGCGAATCGCAGTGGAATAGCGAAAATCACAGTGCAAGTGCAAAAATCGCACGAAAAGCAGCGCACATCGATTCATGGAAGGCCGTGCGCGAGAAAACCAGCGGATGTGCGATAAAAAAGTGCGCAGCGCACGTTGGCGCACAGGCCATTTAACTGCGTGCGCCAGGTCACAGCGAAAATCGAACAGGCCACAGCGAAAATCGCACATAGCGCGGCGCACGCAACAAAAGTAGGCGGAACACGGGCGTAACACTCGGAATGGGGAACAACTTGCCAAAACGTGGGTGTCACGGGGGAAGTGCAGGGCACAAGTGTGCGGAACGCCCACACGCTCGCCTACAACACGTATTCATGGAATAGAATAGGGCAAAAAAGCGCACGCTCAAACCAGCGCACAGGCACAAACACGACCGCCACAAAAAAGCAGGTGGTAGCGTCTCTGCGGCTGTAAGAAATGTGCGCCAAAAGGTGCGCCAACAAATAGCACCTATATACTGGCATGATGAATGTCCTATACTGTGGCCCTCCAGGACAAATGACGTGCAAAGGGGTACCCACAAACACGACCACCCGCTGACAAAAAATACGTGTGCGTGTATATTGGGGTGCGCGGGAAGTCTCACACGCGATTTGGCCGGGTACGTGGATTTCAGGGGTGCGCGGGAAGTTCCACACGCGATTTGGCCGTGTACGTGGATTTCAGGTGTGCGCGGGAAGTTCCACACGCGATTTCAGCAGGGTATGTGTTTTCATGGGTGCGCAGGAGGTTCCACACGCGATTTCATCAGGGTACGTGTATTTCAGGGGTGCGCGGGAAGTTCCACACGCGATTGGCCCAGTGCGAGCAGGGTACGTGTATTTCAGGGGTAAGCGGGAAGTTCCACGCGCGAATGGCCCCGTGCAAGCAGGGTACGTGTATTTCAGGGGTGCGCGGGAAGTTCCACACGCGATTGGCCCCGTGCAAGCAGGGTACGTGTATTTCAGGGGTGCGCGGGAAGTTCCACACGCGATTTCAGCAGGGTATGTGTATTTCAGGGGTGCGCGGGAAGTTCCACACGCGATTTCATCAGGGTACGTGTATTTCAGGGGTGTGCGGGAAGTTCCACACGCGATTGGGCCAGTGCGAGCAGGGTACGTGTATTTCAGGGGTGCGCGGGAATTTCCACACGCGATTTCAGCAGGGTATGTGTATTTCAGGGGTGCGCGGGAAGTTCCACACGCGATTTCATCAGGGTACGTGTATTTCAGGGGTGCGCGGGAAGTTCCACACGTGATTGGCCCAGTGCGAGCAGGGTACGTGTATTTCAGGGGTGCGCGGGAATTTCCACACACGATTTCAGCAGGGTATGTGTATTTCAGGGGTGCGCGGGAAGTTCCACACGCGATTTCATCAGGGTACGTGTATTGCAGGGGTGCGCGGGAAGTTCCACACGCGATTGGCCCAGTGCGAGCAGGGTACGTGTATTTCAGGGGTGCACGGGAAGTTCCACACGCGATTTCAGCAGGGTATGTGTATTTCAGGGGTTCTGGGGAGTACCACACGTGAATTGGCCGTGTGGGTCCTTCCAGGTGTACGCTCCACAACCTCCACGGCCCCTGCAGGCAGCCCACACCACGGGGGACTACCCTGCACCCCTGCTCATGTCCCGCAGGCAGCCCATCCACCATGGGCATGCCCCCCAGCCAACCCACATGTCACCTTGCACTACTGATCAACAATGCATGTCTCCCACCACCCCCACCCCCCAGCCACCAGGGGCACCCACCACCAGGCCCCCACTCATGTCTCCCACCACCCCCACCCCCTGCCACCATGGGCAGCCCCCACCACGCCCCCACTCATGTCTCCCACCACCCCCACCCCCCAGCAGTGCAGGGGCACCCTCCACCTGGCCCCCACTCATGTCTCCCACCACCCCCACCCCCCAGCAGTGCAGGGGCACCCTCCACCAGGCCCCCACCCATGTCTCCCACCACCCCAACCCCC
Source organism: Ambystoma mexicanum (assembly GCF_040938575.1). Lineage (NCBI taxonomy): Eukaryota > Metazoa > Chordata > Amphibia > Caudata > Ambystomatidae > Ambystoma > Ambystoma mexicanum. The sequence goes on from NC_090922.1 coordinate 1,168,373,323, forward strand.
CAGCCACCAGGGGCACCCTCCACCAGGCCCCCACTCATGTCTCCCACCACCCCGACCCCCCAGCCACCAGGGGCACCCTCCACCAGGCCCCCACTCATGTCTCCCACCACCCCCACCCCCCTGCCACCATGGGCAGCACCCACCAGGCCCCCACTCATGTCTCCCACCACCCCCACCCCCCAGCAGTGCAGGGGCACCCTCCACCAGGCCCCCACTCAGGTCTCCCACCACCCCCACCCCCCTGCCACCATGGGCAGCCCCCACCAGGCCCCCACTCATGTCTCCCACCACCCCCACCCCCCAGCAGTGCAGGGGCAGCCTCCACCAGGCCCCCACTCATGTCTCCCACCACCCCCACCCCCCCTGCCACCATGGGTAGCCTCCACCAGGCCCCCACCCATGTCTCCCACCACCCCCACCCCCCAGCAGTGCAGGGGCACCCTCCACCAGGCCCCCACTCATGTCTCCCACCACCCCCACCCCCCAGCAGTGCAGGGGCAGCCTCCACCAGGCCCCCACTCATGTCTACCACCACCCCCACCCCCCAGCAGTGCAGGGGCACCCTCCACCAGGCCCCCCACTCATGTCTACCACCACCCCCACCCCCAGCCACCAGGGGCACCCTCCACCAGGCCCCCACTCATGTCTCCCACCACCCCCAGCCCCCAGCCACCAGGGGCACCCTCCACCAGGCCCCCACTCATGTCTCCCACCACCCCCACCCCCCAGCAGTGCAGGGGCAGCCTCCACCAGGCCCCCACTCATGTCTCCCACCACCCCACCCCCCAGCAGTGCAGGGGCAGCCTCCACCAGGCCCCCACTCATGTCTCCCACCACCCCCACCCCCCAGCCACCAGGGGCACCCTCCACCAGGCCCCCACTCATGTCTCCCACCACCCCCACCCCCCAGCAGTGCAGGGGCACCCTCCACCACGCACCCACGCATGTCTCCCACCACCCCCACCCCCCAGCCACCAGGGGCACCCTCCACCAGGCCCCCACTCATGTCTCGCACCACCCCCACCCTCCAGCCACCAGGGGCACCCTCCACCAGGCCCCCACTCATGTCTCCCACCACCCCCACCCCCCTGCCACCATGGGCAGCCCCAACCAGGCCCCCAATCATGTCTCCCACCACCCCCACCCCCCAGCAGTGCAGGGGCACCCTCCACCTGGCCCCCACTCATGTCTCCCACCACCCCCACCCCCCTGCCACCATGGGCAGCCCCCACCAGGCCCCCACTCATGTCTCCCACCAGCCCCACCCCCCAGCAGTGCAGGGGCAGCCTCCACCAGGCCCCCACTCATGTCTCCCACCACCCACACCCCCCCTGCCACCATGGGCAGCCTCCACCAGGCCCCCACCCATGTCTCCCACCACCCCCACCCCCCAGCAGTGCAGGGGCACCCTCCACCAGGCCCCCACTCATGTCTCCCACCACCCCCACCCCCCAGCAGTGCAGGGGCAGCCTCCACCAGGCCCCCACTCATGTCTACCACCACCCCCACCCCCCAGCAGTGCAGGGGCACCCTCCACCAGGCCCCCCACTCATGTCTACCACCACCCCCACCCCCAGCCACCAGGGGCACCCTCCACCAGGCCCCCACTCATGTCTCCCACCACCCCCAGCCCCCAGCCACCAGGGGCACCCTCCACCAGGCCCCCACTCATGTCTCCCACCACCCCCACCCCCCAGCAGTGCAGGGGCAGCCTCCACCAGGCCCCCACTCATGTCTCCCACCACCCCCACCCCCCAGCCACCAGGGGCACCCTCCACCAGGCCCCCACTCATGTCTCCCACCACCCCCACCCCCTGCCACCATGGGCAGCCCCCACCAGGCCCCCACTCATGTCTCCCACCACCCCCCACCCCCCAGCAGTGCAGGGGCACCCTCCACCACGCACCCACCCATGTCTCCCACCACCCCCACCCCCCAGCAGTGCAGGGGCACCCTCCACCAGGCCCCCACTCATGTCCCCCTGCACCCCCACCCCCCAGCCACCAGGGGCACCCTCCACCAGGCCCCCACTCATGTCTCCCACCACCCCCACCCCCCAGCCACCAGGGGCAGCCTCCACCAGGCCCCCACTCATGTCTCCCACCACCCCCACCCCCCAGCAGTGCAGGGGCACCCTCCACCAGGCCCCACTCATGTCCCCCTGCACCCCCACCCCGCAGCATCCAGGGGCACCCTCCACCAGGCCCCCACTCATGTCTCCCACCACCCCCACCCCCAGCCACCAGGGGCACCCTCCACCAGGCCCCCACTCATGTCCCCCTGCACCCCCACCCCCCAGCATCCAGGGGCACCCTCCACCAGGCCCCCACTCATGTCTCCCACCACCCCCACCCCCCAGCAGTGCAGGGGCAGCCTCCACCAGGCCCCCACTCATGTCTCCCACCGCTCCCACCCCCCAGCAGTGCAGGGGCAGCCTCCACCAGGCCCCCACTCATGTCTCCCACCACCCCCACCCCCCCTGCCACCATGGGCAGCCTCCACCAGGCCCCCACCCATGTCTCCCACCACCCCCACCCCCCAGCAGTGCAGGGGCACCCTCCACCAGGCCCCCACTCATGTCTCCCACCACCCCCACCCCCCAGCAGTGCAGGGGCAGCCTCCACCAGGCCCCCACTCATGTCTACCACCACCCCCACCCCCCAGCAGTGCAGGGGCACCCTCCACCAGGCCCCCCACTCATGTCTACCACCACCCCCACCCCCAGCCACCAGGGGCACCCTCCACCAGGCCCCCACTCATGTCTCCCACCACCCCCAGCCCCCAGCCACCAGGGGCACCCTCCACCAGGCCCCCACTCATGTCTCCCACCACCCCCACCCCCCAGCAGTGCAGGGGCAGCCTCCACCAGGCCCCCACTCATGTCTCCCACCACCCCCACCCCCCAGCCACCAGGGGCACCCTCCACCAGGCCCCCACTCATGTCTCCCACCACCCCCACCCCCTGCCACCATGGGCAGCCCCCACCAGGCCCCCACTCATGTCTCCCACCACCCCACCCCCCAGCAGTGCAGGGGCACCCTCCACCAGGCCCCCACTCATGTCTCCCACCACCCCCACCCCCCAGCAGTGCAGGGGCAGCCTCCACCAGGCCCCCACTCATGTCTACCACCACCCCCACCCCCCAGCAGTGCAGGGGCACCCTCCACCAGGCCCCCACTCATGTCTACCACCACCCCCACCCCCCAGCCACCAGGGGCACCCTCCACCAGGCCCCCACTTATGTCTCCCACCACCCCCACCCCCCAGCCACCAGGGGCACCCTCCACCAGGCCCCCACTCATGTCTCCCACCACCCCCACCCCCCAGCAGTGCAGGGGCAGCCTCCTCCAGGCCCCCACTCATGTCTCCCACCACCCCCACCCCTCAGCCACCAGGGGCACCCTCCACCAGGCCCCCACTCATGTCGCCCACCACCCCCACCCCCCTGCCACCATGGGCAGCCCCCAGCAGGCCCCCACTCATGTCTCCCACCACCCCCACCCCCCAGCAGTGCAGGGGCAGCCCCCACCAGGCCCCCACTCATGTCTCCCACCACCCCCACCCCCCTGCCACCATGGGCAGCCCCCACCAGGCCCCCACTCATGTCTCCCACCACCCCCACCCCCCAGCAGTGCAGGGGCACCCTCCACCAGGCCCCCACTCATGTCTCCCACCACCCCCACCCCCCAGCAGTGCAGGGGCACCCTCCACCAGGCCCCCACTCATGTCCCCCTGCACCCCCACCCCCAGCCACCAGGGGCACCCTCCACCAGGCCCCCACTCATGTCTCCCACCACCCCCACCCCCCAGCCACCAGGGGCAGCCTCCACCAGGCCCGCACTCATGTCTCCCACCACCCCCACCCCCCTGCCACCATGGGCAGCACCCACCAGGACCCCACTCATGTCTCCCACCACCCCCACCCCCCAGCAGTGCAGGGGCACCCTCCACCAGGCCCCCACTCATGTCTCCCACCACCCCCACCCCCCTGCCACCATGGGCAGCCCCCACCAGGCCCCCGCTCATGTCTCCCACCACCCCCACCCCCCAGCCACCAGGGGCACCCTCCACCAGGCCCCCACTTATGTCTCCCGCCACCCCCACCCCCCAGCCACCAGGGGCACCCTCCACCAGGCCCCCACTCATGTCTACCACCACCCCCACCCCCCAGCCACCAGGGGCACCCTCCACCAGGCCCCCACTCATGTCTACCACCACCCCCACCCCCCAGCCACCAGGGGCACCCTCCACCAGGCCCCCACTTATGTCTCCCACCACCCCCACCCCCAGCCACCAGGGGCACCCTCCACCAGGCCCCCACTCATGTCTCCCACCACCCCCACCCCCCAGCAGTGCAGGGGCAGCCTCCACCAGGCCCCCACTCATGTCTCCCACCACCCCCACCCCTCAGCCACCAGGGGCACCCTCCACCAGGCCCCCACTCATGTCGCCCACCACCCCCACCCCCCTGCCACCATGGGCAGCCCCCAGCAGGCCCCCACTCATGTCTCCCACCACCCCCACCCCCCAGCAGTGCAGGGGCAGCCCCCACCATGCCCCCACTCATGTCTCCCACCACCCCCACCCCCCGCCACCATGGGCAGCCCCCACCAGGCCCCCACTCATGTCTCCCACCACCCCCACCCCCCAGCAGTGCAGGGGCACCCTCCACCAGGCCCCCACTCATGTCTCCCACCACCCCACCCCCCAGCAGTGCAGGGGCACCCTCCACCAGGGCCCCACTCATGTCCCCCTGCACCCCCACCCCCAGCCACCAGGGGCACCCTCCACCAGGCCCCCACTCATGTCTCCCAACACCCCCACCCCCCAGCCACCAGGGGCAGCCTCCACCAGGCCCCCACTCATGTCTCCCACCACCCCCACCCCCCTGCCACCATGGGCAGCACCCACCAGGACCCCACTCATGTCTCCCACCACCCCCACCCCCCAGCAGTGCAGGGGCACCCTCCACTAGGCCCCCACTCATGGTCTCCCACCACCCCCACCCCCCTGCCACCATGGGCAGCCCCCACCAGGCCCCCACTCATGTCTCCGACCACCCCCACCCCCCAGCCACCAGGGGCAGCCTCCACCAGGCCCCCACTCATGTCTCCCACCACCCCCACCCCCCTGCCACCATGGGCAGCACCCACCAGGACCCCACTCATGTCTCCCACCACCCCCACCCCCCAGCATCCAGGGGCACCCTCCACCAGGCCCCCACCCATGTCTCCCACCACCCCCACCCCCCAGCCACCAGGGGCACCCTCCACCAGGTCCTCACAATCCCCAATCATGTGCGTAATGGTCAGCCTCCACAGCCAAAAAGCCCTCCCAAGTAACCCATTCACCCACATGGAAATGGAAATTACATGTTACACCCCCAATGTTCATGAAGCTAATGAACCCATGTCCGTCACACACAATGGTTGCAATTGAATGGGAAAACACCCAACATGACATGCATGAAACCACTGAGATGATACCACACAGTGAAGTATGAAAACAAAATTGTATTGAAAAAAATAAAGAATGCTAAAGAAAGGAAACCAACTACAATGGGAATGAGAAAAAATAAGCTGCATGTCCGTATTAAAAAAAAAAAACTGCAAATCAGAATCCAAAAAAATGTCGTCCAAAGTCAAATGTAAAAAAATCTCTATGCAATAAAGAACTATGTAAAAAACTACCAAGGGTCCATGAGCCCAACTGAACAAAGGAAACCTACTAAAAAACCTAACTAAAAATCAACTATATACAAAAAGTGGAGCAGTGTCCGTCGACTCCAAATCATAATAAGAAACAAAGGAAACCTAAAACTAAAGAACTATATACAAAGGCGGCGGGCAAGTCCAGCGGCTCACTCCGTGGTGTCCCGGGCCAGGGCATCATCGAACTCCTGTTCGATGTCCCGGAGGCGGTCCAGTTCCATGGCCCCGAGGGTCCGCAGGGACGACGCCGTGTCCTCCTCCAATCCCCTGCGGATTGCCTCGAGGCACTCGGCCCGCCTCAGGGCCCTCCGCATGGAGTTCTCCGCCCTGACCATTGTGAGCCGCGCCTCTTCCGCCCGCCGCCGCTCCGCACCTATGGCGTGGCCCAACCGCTGCCACACGGAAGACACTCTCTGTCCTGGGTCCCCCTGCCCTCCGGCCGATGCCTGCCCCTCCCATGTCGAAAGCCCCGAGCCTTCATGTCTCCCACCATGTTGCTGCTGCTGCTCTGCCTCTGCCCGTGCACTGCCTCCTGCTGCCTGCACATCCTCCGCCGGCTGGGGTGCAGTTGTTGATATGGCCACCCCTGCTGGACCTCCGACTCCCAACTGTGGCAGGGATGCCTCCTCCACCAGCCTGGCCGCCCCGTCAGAGGCAGCTCCACAGGGCACTCAGGTGACTGATGGGTGGGAAGATGGCACAGAGGACGACTGGCGCGTAGGGGGTCCAGTTGAGGAGGGGGTCGGAGCAAGCCCCATCAGACGGAGGAATCCGGCCTGGGTGACCTGTCCCAGCAGGCTGACGTGGTCAACGAACCATTCGAGATGACGTGCAGTCTCTCCATGAAAAGACTGCAGGTCACCTCGCATGGCCCGTTGACGCAACGCCACACCAGCCAGGACAGGCTCAACCCGGACCTGGATGGCCACGTCCGCAGGCAGAGGAAGGCCAGTTGACGTCAGCTCATCCCCTGCCTGAAAACGGGTCTGGACGTAGGCATCCCTGCTGGTGCAAGATGATGCAGGGACAGGATCGGGGACAGGATTGCACACAGGCACCTCCGCGGCGGCCTGTGCTGCCTCCTGTCCCTGGTCCTGCACTGCACCACTAGCACCAGTGGGATCCCCACCTCCAGACCCCGTCTCTGGTGCTTGCACGGCCTCCTCCTCCACCAAACCCCCCACCAACCTGGATGACTCCGTGCCATCTTCCCCTGTTGGGCCCTGTGGGGTCCCAGCTGCCCCTTCTGCTGCCGAGGAGTCCAACTGCAACTTCCACCTCTTGGACCTCCCCCCGGCAGCTGCGGCCTGGGACGCGGCACCGGACTCCTCACTCCCCGACGAGATGACAACACGGGAGGGGAGCCGGGCCTTGCGTCTCCGGCTGGCGGTCGGATCCCCGCCGCTGTGCTCCACAGCACCTTCTCCGCCCTCTTCATCAGTTGACGCTGCAGACAGGGAGAAACAAAACACAGGCATCAGGGCACTGTACAATGGACACATACACACATGACAGTTGCACATGAGTGGCATTGGCAAACCTCAGACATGTCATCACAATCCCCAACACATATGTCATTGCAACTCGCACACATGAGCCATACCACAGCCATATCGCAACTGCCAGCACCATCCCTACACATACAACAGCATCAGCAGCCAAAGGGGAGCCAGACATCACATGCAACACAGGAAGTGCACCACACATGTACACACACCACCACACTTGCATGCATGTGTACACCTCTGCCAAGTGTCGCACTGTTCAGACGGGCATCCATGTCACATCTGCCAATCAGGCTTCCACATACCGCTGTCACATGCATCCATGTTGCATCACTGTTGCACCCTTGTCAAATACACACACATGCACATGTACACAGTGCTCATACATGCAGCCGAAAACAACATACATGTGTGACATCACGGACATGTCTACTTACATACACATTCATCCAAACATGTGTGCACGCACAACTGCATTTGCCATGCAAGCCTACACACACAAGCACCATCCATGTCTCACACATTACAGCCCTCGCATGTGTCAGCCCCACGGCCCTGTACACCCCCACCCATACTCGACCCCATACAAACAGATGTGCAACCTGCACAATACCGAATAATCACCACACGCACTGCTCACAATCAGGATGCATGTACACTCACCGCTCGACTCCAGACGGGTCTGCTTCTCTAGGACCTGGACGTGGAGCGCTGGGGATATGCGTTCCAGGACCCCCATCTGTTCTTCCGACAAGTGGCCCCGGCGCCCCTTGGCATCTGCTGCCTTCAAGAGGCGCCGGGCCTTGTTCAGGGTCCTGGACCTGAAGTCCTCCCAGCGCTTCCTGACATGTTGTAAGTCCCGGACTGCCACCCCCTCCGCGTTGATGGCAGTCACGATGTCAGTCCAGATCCGAGTCCGTCCTTCCTTGTCGGCGCGGGAACTTCCGAAGAGGGCATCATACTGCCCCAGGACTTGCTCCACCAGGACACCAACTTCGGTGGCACTGAAGCTGGTGCCCCTCTGCCTCTCTGGCCGGGGGTTGTCAGTGGTCACAGATGGTGTTTGCCCCGACATGACAACCCCAGAGGCAGGAGTGGGTGGGCAACTGGGTCCTGGGGCTGGGCTGTGGAGCGATGGAATTCCAGTCGGGAGTCTTCGGTTCCAGCAGGGGTGGTCACAGCAACAGCACCCCTGGCTGATGTGCAGGCAGCAAATGGCAGTGCACGTGGGCAGCAGGCAGTCAGGCAGCAGCAGATGGCAGGTGGGAGCGTGCTCGGGGCTCTGGGGGGCAGTAGTTCGGCCTTCTGGGCAGGAGCGTGGTCTTCCGTGTGCTTACGCGTGGCCAGCTTGGTATGGAGTGATTTGGCACGTGAAAATCCTGCACGTCAGCGTGAAAATCGAGGAAAGGCCCTTAGCGCGTAAGCGCGTCAGCACGCATACGCGATTCTATTGGACCAAAGGCCCTCAGCGCGTAAACGCGTCAGCACGCATACGCGATTCTATTGGACCAAAGGCCCTCAGCGCGTAAACGCGTCAGCACGCATACGCGATTCTATTGGACCAAAGGCCCTCAGCGCGTAAACGCGTCTGTGACGTGACCCCCACGGGTGTTTCCCACACAGCACGTGATGACAGAGCACACGTGGAAAGACTGCACGTCAGAGTGTCATCGCGTGTAATTGGACAGCACGTCAGAGTGTCATCGCGTGTAATTGGACAAAAGTGCGCGTACATGCGATTGGCCTATCTACGTGTATATCAGGGGTGCGCGGACACTTACACACGCAAGTACGTCAGCGCACCTGTATCCTGGGGTGCGCGGGAATTTCCACACGCTATTGGACTGGGTACTGGATTTCAGGGGTGCGCGGGTCACACGCTCGCCTACAACACGCGCAACGCATTAATTTGCGCGCTAACAAAATAACAAGCTCAGACCCAGGATGAACATACCGTTGCTAGCAGCAGTGGGCGTGGCCTACCAAAGGAGGAGGAGGAGGATAGTCAGGGCCAGAATATTCACACCCAGAACCAGCCTTTTCGGGATGCCTGATGACCAGGTGCATGGGAGGTACAGGTTTCCACCACACATTATACTGGACCTGGTGAGTGAGTGGGAGGATGACCTCACATCACCCACCCTGTGCTCCCAAGCACTCAGCCCCCTGGAGAAGGTCCTCAATGTACTGCACTTTTTAGCCACTGGATCATTTCAGCGGACAAGTGCCATTGTGGGTGGTGTATCACAGGCCACCCAGTCATGCTGCCTACACCAGGTCTTGAACATCATCACTGCACGCCCATCAGTCCGCAGGCACATATACCTGCCCAGAACACCTGCAGAAAGGCATGCTGCCGCCCTGGATTTTTACGCTGTGGCACGATTCCCCAAAGTGCTAGGTGCCATCGACTGCACCCATGTGGCTCTACGTCCCCCCAGGGCATCTGAGCACATCTATAGGAACCGCAAGCACTGGCATTCCATCAACGTGCAGGTAGTATGTAATGCCAAGGGAATCATCACCTCAGTATATGCCAACTATCCCGGGTCAACCCACGACAGCTTCATTTACCGAATGTCCACCTTAAGCCGGGACCTAGAAGCTGGGCGACATGGCGATACATGGCTGCTTGGTGAGTATGAATGCCACTGCACATGCATGCATGTCAGATACTGAGCAAGGTCACAACCCCACCAATGATACCAATCACCACCTCCACAGGGGACAGTGCCTACCCTCTCAGCCCCCACATGATGACGCCAATTCGGAACCCCACCATGCCACCCCAGGTAAGATATAACACAGCCCACATTACAACCCGGGGCATAGTGGAGCGCACATTCGGAGTGTTTAAGTCACGCTTTCGCTCCCTTGACCGTTCTGGCGGGCAGCTGTTGTACGCTCCCCCAGTAGTGTGCAGGATCATAGTGGCAGCATGTGTCCTGCACAACGTTGCAACACGCCGGGGCCTGGCCGTGGACATGGTGGTGGCCCCACATCCCCAACCACATGCACAGCCGCTGCGCATGGGAGGGGAAAGGGCACGGGGGGAGGCAGCCCGTACACAGCTAGTGGCTAATTACTTCACATAGAAATCACACCCCTGTGGAGTACACACTGCCCTGGCACATTCCATCTAACAATCAATGATGACTCAACCTGACACTGATCCTGAATGTCTGGAGAATGAACCGTGAAAACCATATCAGCCTGAGATTGTTCACCTGGAAGTGTCACAATGTGTGCATCCCTACCCACACAGACACCACCAATGCAGTTTTGTGAAGTAACAAATTCAAGCAGCTAAAATGAATACCCACTTGCAAAATGCAACAAGAGGACAGTGCCATGTCAGCTAACCCATCCCCAGCACCGCCACACGACACACCGTGCCATGTCATGCTATTTGCAGGTAAACAAAGTAATCCCCACAACATGACACTAGTGTCACAATGTAGAGTGTCCCTAATTGAAACTTGCAACACCTGAAATGCTCACAGTAATGCAGGACCAACAACAAACTTGAGCAGGTACTACCATTAACATGACATCACAAATGTTATATATTAGTAGTCTCACCACCTGGAAATGCCTGCACTCCCACCACTACCAACTGTGCAGTGTTGGCGCCATGTAGAGTTGTAGGTGCACTGCTGCCAACATGGACCCCATCTCCAGACTAGAGGGCCTTGTGTAGACATGAGGAAGGGACCTGCAAATTTGGAGGTAGACACAGATGATGAGTTACACATCAATGCAACATGCAGTGTACAACACAACAGCAATATGCACTGGGAATGTATACACAGTATTGACTAGACTACCCACACATGTAGTGGGAGTCCAATGTCACCATGTACGTCAATGTCACTTGGGCACACCCTTTGCAAGCCCATGGAAACGGGAAGCAGGAGGGGTGTGTGTGACTCAAACCCAAGCATCTGAACCAAATACATGACAAGCCTGCATGTGCCCAGCCACAATGCTGCGTATGCCCACAGGAACCACGGAAGCCAACAAATTGTCCCAGAAAAATTGGGAAATATTATTTAGAAATTAAAAATAAAAATAAAAATAAAAATGAAAAATTAAAAAAAAAATAAAAATCAAAAATAAAAATTAAAAATCAAAAATAAAAATCAAAAATAAAAATCAAAAATGGCCATTGATGGGCCCGGGGGGGTTTGGGAGGCCACCCAGGAGGTCCGAGGACAGGGTGCACACCAAAACCCACCTGTGTGGGTCCTGGGAAAAAAAACACCTCCATGGGCTCATGGCCCACACGGCTACCCTATTGTGGGAGTATCACTGCTGTCGCTATTATCACCCTGTGCAGCTGCATCCGGAGGTGGTTGCACTATGGGAGGCAGCCCACGCAAGGCCCTAGTCTGCTCCTCCATGGCTGCAAGCATGCGTGTGTGGCAGGTCTTGTTCTGGAGGATGAGTGTGCGGAGGTCCCCATGCAACAACTCACGGGATGCCCGGACCTCCGCCCTCGTTGCCTGCATCTTAGCTGAGAGCGTACGGGTGAGACGCTCCAGCTGCTGTTCTGTCCTTTGGTGTGTTGAAGCCTCAAGCTCAACAAGAGTCGTCCTGAGGTGAAGGAGCTCTTGCCTCAGGGCTTCCCTGTGGGCCTGGGACTCAATGGAGATGGCCTCCTGCAGAGTCACCAGTGCCGCCCGCCTGTCCCTGTTGGACCCCAACATATCCTCCCTGTGTGACTGGCAGATGGAGTCGGTTGCCTGCTCTAGTCGCTCCATCAGCCTTTCAGGGGGGACAATGGAAGTGGCCACCCTATCCCTGGCCTGAGCCATCATCTCGGATGATGCTGCCTGTTGTGTTGCCATACTGTAAATGGATTGCTCCCATGCGGTTTTGCCAGGTGGCGTACGGCCACCACGTCGGCGGGCACCACACCTGTCTGGGGCAAGGCGAACTGCGCCTTGCTGTGCCGGCACTGCCTGAGGCTGCAGGACTGCATTCCCCCTCTGATCTGCTGGCCCAGGAACAGGATCAGATGTCGCGGAGTGTGACCCTGCATCCGTAACCACCAAAGGCGTAGCTGCCAACACTGACATCCCCATTGAGGGTTCTGACCCTGGTGCAGGTGGGTGGGACAGAACAGAATCCCTCCCTGGAACACTCACCTGCGACAGCACGTAGGTCTCATCCGAATCAACACCTGAGTACAGCTCGGGGGAGGTGCAGCCAGAGACACCCCTTGAGAGCACGACCTGCAGCACTTGTGGGTTCTCACCCACCACCACACCACGTCCCTCACTGGTGGTTGGTCGGCCCTCAGACCCCTCCTGGGTCTGCACCATCTCCACAACCCCAGCAGTATCAGGTGCGTCTTCCCCTGCAAAGACATAAAAACAAAGAAATGGAAACAGGCATTAGCACCATGGCACACAATGAGGGCTGAGAAGCAAGAGAACCAGTACTTGATTGACACATGTCCCACATGACTAAAACCCTCCCATGCATGCACCCTCACTGCATATGAAGAGCAGGCAAATGGCACACACTGATGACACCAAGATGGAAGATGAACACATTTTCTGCATGCTGCCTGGCAGTGGCATCACACATTGGCCTGTGATTGCCAGGTGAAACACACATGCCATCACACAGATGGCATGTACCATTGCTATTGAGTGAATATGGAGAGGAGGGCAGCACCTATTCATTCAGTCCAGTTCCCGCATGTAATAGCTTTTCTAATTCTAACAGGTCAGATTTTTCACCTGGAGCTGCCAGTCTGAAATGGTCCAATTGCACAGGGACATGTGTGAACAAATGATATCCAGGTAACAAAGTCACTCCACTTTACCATAGCCATGTCAGACATGTGACTAGTGGACTGCGACATGCCTAGTAAAGGTGGTGGAATGCAAACAATCTGACTGAATGAACAGTGAAAAATAAGCAACAATGTTGTGGCAAGGTGACACTTCAAGGGCAACTGGCGTGCAGTTGGGCTAGATGTCTACTGTTGGTAGAAGGGATACTGCTATGGCCAAATGCAGCTGTGCAGGATGTATTGCATGAAGCACATGGCTGACCCATACGACTCAGGCGCACACACTCTCACCTGGCACACAAACAGAAGCCCTCACACACACACCATGCACATGGATGACACACACATGCATGTGCACTCACCGGACAATGCCTCTTAATCAGCCAGATCTCCCACGCCTTGGATCTGTTCCTCCGTGACGTAGGTCCCAGCGACTGACTCATGTGGAGTGAGTTCCATGTCTACTACTGGAGACCCACCTCCAGTCACTAGAGTTGCGGCATGACTTGAGGCCAGCTTACTCTTTGCCCTGCGCTTTAGGTCATTCCAGCGCTTATAGCAATCATTGGCTGTGCGCCTCACGATTCCAAGGGCACTTACGATGTCCGCAACGGTGTGCCAGTGTGCCTGGCGTTGTGCAGGTGTGGTCTTGGATCCTGCAATAAAGACCATCTCGTTGTCATGTGTGGACACATACTCGACAAGTGCATTCAGTTCGTCATCCGTGAAGCTGGGCTTCCTGGACGGGCCGGACTGTGTAGCCGTGTCTGGGGCATCAGCCTGTGCCGGGCGAGCACTCTTCCTCTTCCGCTTGGAAGGTGGTGGTGATCCTGAGTGTCCTGCGCCGCTCTGGACACTAGGGGCAGGAGCCCTGGTGGACTCTGTATGAGGAGTGTGGGATTGCACACTCAGCATGGGAGTTGGTGCAGGCATTGGCTCTAGTGTGATGGTGTCAGGGGGAATGTCAGCAGCATGGACTAGGACCGACACTATCCTGGCTGGGTGTGTGAGGGCTGGGGTGGATGGAGCAGCAGGTGCCCCTGCAGCCTCTCCGCCCTGCCTACTTGGTGCAGCAGATGACCTTGCTGCCCCAGATGCACGTGGCATGGTGACATCAACGTGCACCAGCGCACGTGTCATAGGCCTGCTGACCTGGAAGTCAGCCATGGAGTCAGCCAGGTCTGGTGCCACAATGGGCTGGTCCAACAAGGGATGAGCATGGATGGTGTCAGCCACATCAGCCTCAACGGGAGGGGGGGGATTATCGGTGCCCTTGACTGGTCCTCCACACATGGGGGGACAGGCTCACCCTGCAAGTAACGACCACGTCCCCTACCAGATCCACCACGGCCACCTCTTGTGGCTCTTCCACCTTTGCCACCCTTACGGAATCCTCGCCTCGCAGCCATGTCACTGATGTAAATGTGCGTATGGGAGTGGCTGTAAACTATTGTCCTGGGCAATTGGGGTCAAAGGGGTTGGGTACCAGATGGTAATTGTACCCTAGTGCTCTTGCAAGGCTGATTGTAACCCCTGGGGAAAGATGACGGGTCACGCTACGCACAGGAGCCCCAAAAAAGGGAGATGACGTGCACGCAACCCCTCCTAGACCACGTGTGCAGAAAGAAAAACCTGCACTACGCTGTGGCACCCAGTAACACAAGAATGAACGTATGCGTGTCACACACAGCCTAGAATGACCTCTGAAGGGGTAGGCTACACACGGGGCAAGCACAGATGTTAAATACGTGCGTGACTCACCATCTGCCAGGTAAAAGAGCATGAAAAAGGAGCGTGTTTGGTTGGCAACACCCCCGCCAAAAGAAGATTTGTACGCTGTCTGAGGAGACAGGACAACAGTAGAAGGGAACACTGTTTGAGGGAACAGGCCTAGGTAAACCAGTAAAAGAGAAAAAAGAGAAAAAGCTGTCAGAGGTAACAGGGAATACGAACTTGAAACGCTGTGAAGTAAATCGCGTGTGAAACGACAAGAAGTACAGAATTCACCCACTCGCTCTCCACGAAAAGCATGTACAAGGAAATGGTGTTCTACACGTACCTTTTATACAGGCCCACACGTCCAGCGTCACTTACGCGGCGTGTACGCGCTAGGGCCATTTCCACCAACTACACGCTTTGTCACTTATGCGTGTAGGGCCATTTCCACCAATTACACGCTTTGTCACTTATGCGTGTAGGGCCATTTCCACCAATTACACGCTTTGTCACTTCTGCGTGTAGGGCCATTTCCACCAATCACACGCGATGAGACTCTGACGTGCTGTCCAATTACACGCGATGACACTCTGACGTGCAATCTTTCCACGTGTGCTCTGTCATCACGTGCTGTGTGGGAAACACCCGTGCGGGTCATGTCACAGACGCGCTTACGCGCTGAGGGCCTTTCCTCGATTTTCACGCTGACGTGCAGGATTTTCACGTGCCAAATCACTCCGTACCAAGCTGGCCACGCGTAAGCACACGGAAGACCACGCTCCTGCCCAGAAGGCCGAACTACTGCCCCCCAGAGCCCCGAGCACGCTCCCACCTGCCATCTGCTGCTGCCTGACTGCCTGCTGCCCACGTGCACTGCCATTTGCTGCCTGCACATCAGCCAGGGGTGCTGTTGCTGTGACCACCCCTGCTGGAACCGAAGACTCCCGACTGGAATTCCATCGCTCCACAGCCCAGCCCCAGGACCCAGTTGCCCACCCACTCCTGCCTCTGGGGTTGTCATGTCGGGGCAAACGCCATCTGTGACCACTGACAACCCCCGGCCAGAGAGGCAGAGGGGCACCAGCTTCAGTGCCACCGAAGTTGGTGTCCTGGTGGAGCAAGTCCTGGGGCAGTATGATGCCCTCTTCGGAAGTTCCCGCGCCGACAAGGAAGGACAGACTCGGATCTGGACTGACATCGTGACTGCCATCAACGCGGAGGGGGTGGCAGTCCGGGACTTACAACATGTCAGGAAGCGCTGGGAGGACTTCAGGTCCAGGACCCTGAACAAGGCCCGGCGCCTCTTGAAGGCAGCGGATGCCAAGGGGCGCCGGGGCCACTTGTCGGAAGAACAGATGGGGGTCCTGGAACGCATATCCCCAGCGCTCCACGTCCAGGTCCTAGAGAAGCAGACCCGTCTGGAGTCGAGCGGTGAGTGTACATGCATCCTGATTGTGAGCAGTGCGTGTGGTGATTATTCGGTATTGTGCAGGTTGCACATCTGTTTGTATGTGGTTGAGTATGGGTGGGGGTGTACAGGGCCGTGGGGCTGACACATGCGAGGGCTGTAATGTGTGAGACATGGATGGTGCTTGTGTGTGTAGGCTTGCATGGCAAATGCAGTTGTGCGTGCACACATGTTTGGATGAATGTGTATGTAAGTAGACATGTCCGTGATGTCACGCATGTATGTTGTTTTCGGCTGCATGTATGAGCACTGTGTACATGTGCATGTGTGTGTATTTGACAAGGGTGCAACAGTGATGCAACATGGATGCATGTGACAGCGGTATGTGGAAGCCTGATTGGCAGATGTGACATGGATGCCAGTCTGAACAGTGCGACACTTGGCAGAGGTGTACACATGCATGCAAGTGTGGTGGTGTGTGTACATGTGTGGTGCACTTCCTGTGTTGCATGTGATGTCTGGCTCCCCTTTGGCTGCTGATGCTGTTGTTTGTGTAGGGATGGTGCTGGCAGTTGCGATATGGCTGTGGTATGGCTCATGTGTGCGAGTTGCAATGACATGTGTGTTGGGGATTGTGATGACATGTCTGAGGTTTGCCAATGCCACTCATGTGCAACTGTCATGTGTGTATGTGTCCATTGTACAGTGCCCTGATGCCTGTGTTTTGTTTCTCCCTGTCTGCAGCGTCAACTGATGAAGAGGGCGGAGAAGGTGCTGTGGAGCACAGCGGCGGGGATCCGACCGCCAGCCGGAGACGCAAGGCCCGGCTCCCCTCCCGTGTTGCCATCTCGTCGGGGAGTGAGGAGTCCGGTGCCGCGTCCCAGGCCGCAGCTGCCGGGGGGAGGTCCAAGAGGCGGAGGTTGCAGTTGGACTCCTCGGCAGCAGAAGGGGCAGCTGGGACCCCACAGGGCCCAACAGGGGAAGATGGCACGGAGTCATCCAGGTTGGTGGGGGGTTTGGTGGAGGAGGAGTCCGTGCAAGCACCAGAGACGGGGTCTGGAGGTGGGGATCCCACTGGTGCTAGTGGTGCAGTGCAGGACCAGGGACAGGAGGCAGCACAGGCCGCCGCGGAGGTGCCTGTGTGCAATCCTGCCCCTGAGCCTGTCCCTGCATCATCTTGCACCAGCAGGGATGCCTACGTCCAGACCCGTTTTCAGGCAGGGGATGAGCTGACGTCAACTGGCCTTCCTCTGCCTGCGGACGTGGCCATCCAGGTCCGGGTTGAGCCTGTCCTGGCTGGTGTGGCGTTGCGTCAACGGGCCATGCGAGGTGACCTGCAGTCTTTTCATGGAGAGACTGCACGTCATCTCGAATGGCTCGTTGACCACGTCAGCCTGCTGGGACAGGTCACCCAGGCCGGATTCCTCCGTCTGATGGGGCTTGCTCCGACCCCCTCCTCAACTGGACCCCCTACGCGCCAGTCGTCCTCTGTGCCATCTTCCCACCCATCAGTCACCTGGGTACCCTGTGGAGCTGCCTCTGACAGTGCGGCCAGGCTGGTGGAGGAGGCATCCCTGCCACAGTCGGGAGTCGGAGGTCCAGCAGGGGTGGCTACATCAACAACTGCACCCCAGCCGGCGGAGGATGTGCAGGCAGCAGGAGGCAGTGCACGAGCAGAGGCAGAGCAGCAGCAGCAACATGGTGGGAGACTTGAAGGCTCGGGGCTTTCGACATCGGAGGGGCCGGCATCGGCCGGAGGGCGGGGGGACCCAGGACAGAGAGTGTCTTCCGTGTGGCAGCGGTTGGGCCACGCCATAGGTGCGGAGCGGCGGTGGGCGGAAGAGGCGCGGCTCACAATGGTCGGGGCGGAGAACTCCATGCGGAGGGCCCTGAGGTGGGCCGAGTGCCTCGAGGCAATCCGCAGGGGGTTGGAGGAGGACACAGCGTCGTCCCTGCGGAACCTCGGGGCCATGGAACTGGACTGCCTCCGGAACTTCGAACAGGAGTTCGATGATGCCCTGGCCCGGGACACCACGGAGTGAGCCGCTGGACTTGCCCGCCGCCTTTGTATATAGTTCTTTAGTTTTAGGTTTATTTTGTTTCTTATTATGATTTGGAGTCGACGGACACTGCTCCACTTTTTGTATATAGTTGATTTTTAGTTAGGTTTTTTAGTAGGTTTCCTTTGTTCAGTTGGGCTCATGGACCCTTGGTAGTTTTTTACATAGTTCTTTATTGCATAGAGATTTTGTTACATTTGACTTTGGACGACATTTTTTTGGATTCTGATTTGCAGTTTTTTTTTTTAATACGGACATGCAGCTTATTTTTTCTCATTCCCATTGTAGTTTGTTTCCTTTCTTTAGCATTCTTTATTTTTTTCAATACAATTTTGTTTTCATACTTCACTGTGTGGTATCATCTCAGTGGTTTCATGCATGTCATGTTGGGTGTTTTCCCATTCAATTGCAACCATTGTGTGTGACGGACATGGGTTCATTAGCTTCATGAACATTGGGGGTGTAACATGTAATTTCCATTTCCATGTGGGTGAATGGGTTACTTGGTAGGGCTTTTTGGCTGTGGAGGCTGACCATTACGCACATGATTGGGGATTGTGAGGACCTGGTGGAGGCTGCCCATGGTGGCAGGGGGGTGGGGGTGGTGGGAGACATGAGTGGGGGCCTGGTGGAGGCTGCCCCTGCATTGCTGGGGGGTGGGGGTGGTGGAAGACATGGGTGGTGGCCTGGTGGAGGATGCCCCTGCACTGCTGGGGGGTGGGGGTGGTGGGAGATATGGGTGGGGGCCTGGTGGAGGATGCCCCTGCACTGCTGGGGGGTGGGGGTGGTGGGAGACATGAGTGGAGGCCTGGTGGGGGCTGCCCATGGTGGCAGGGGGGTGGGGGTGGTGGGAGACATGAGTGGGGGCCTGGTGGAGGGTGCCCCTGGTGGCTGGGGGGTGGGGGTGGTGGGAGACATGAGTGGGGGCCTGGTGGAGGCTGCCCCTGGTGGCTGGGGGGTGGGGGTGGTGGGAGACATGAGTGGGGGCCTGGTGGAGGCTGCCCCTGCACTGCTGGGGGGTGGGGTGGTGGTAGACATGAGTGGGGGCCTGGTGAAGGGTGCCCCTGCACTGCTGGGGGGTGGGGGTGGTGGTAGACATGAGTGGGGGCCTGATAGAGGCTGCCCCTGCACTGCTGGGGGGTGGGGGTGGTGGGAAACATGAGTGGGGGCCTGGTGGAGGGTGCCCCTGCACTGCTGGGGGGTGGGGGTGGTGGGAGACATGGGTGGGGGCCTGGTGGAGGCTGCCCATGGTGGCAGGGGGGTGGGGGTGGTGGGAGACATGAGTGGGGGCCTGGTGGAGGGTGCCCCTGCACTGCTGGGGGGTAGGGGTGGTGGGAGACATGGGTGGGGGCCTGGTGGAGGCTGCCTCTGCACTGCTGGGGGGTGGGGGTGGTGGGAGACATGAGTGGGGGCCTGGTGGGGGCTGCCCATGGTGGCAGGGGGGTGGGGGTGGTGGAAGACATGAGTGGGGGCCTGGTGGAGGGTGCCCCTGGTGGCTGGGGGGTGGGGGTGGTGGGAGACATGGGTGGGGGGCTGGTGGAGGCTGCCCCTGCACTGCT
Organism: Ambystoma mexicanum; assembly: GCF_040938575.1. NCBI lineage: Eukaryota > Metazoa > Chordata > Amphibia > Caudata > Ambystomatidae > Ambystoma > Ambystoma mexicanum. The sequence continues at coordinate 1,168,393,088 of NC_090922.1, forward strand.
GGGGGGTGGGGGTGGTGGGAGACATGAGTGGGGGCCTGGTGGAGGGTGCCCCTGGTGGCTGGGGGGTGGGAGGGGTGGTAGACATGGGTGGGGGCCTGGTGGAGGCTGCCCCTGGTGGCTGGGGGGTGGGGGTGGTGGGAGACATGAGTGGGGGCCTGGTGGAGGCTGCCCCTGCACTGCTGGGGGGTGGGGGTGGTGGTAGACATGAGTGGGGGCCTGGTGGAGGGTGCCCCTGCACTGCTGGGGGGTGGGGGTGGTGGTAGACATGAGTGGGGGCCTGGTGGGGGGTGCCCATGGTGGCAGGGGGGTGGGGGTGGTGGGAGACATGGGTGGGGGCCTGGTGGAGGCTGCCCCTGCACTGCTGGGGGGTGGGGGTGGTGGGAGACATGAGTGGGGGCCTGGTGGAGGGTGCCCCTGGTGGCTGGGGGGTGGGGCGATGGGAGGCATGGGTGGGGGCCTGGTGGAGGCTGCCCCTGGTGGCTGGGGGGTGGGGGTGGTGGGAGACATGAGTGGGGGCCTGGTGGAGGCTGCCCCTGCACTGCTGGGGGGTGGGGGTGGTGGTAGACATGAATGGGGGCCGGGTGGAGGCTGCCCCTGCACTGCTGGGGGGTGGGGGTGGTGGGAGACATGAGTGGGGGCCTGGTGGAGGGTGCCCCTGCACTGCTGGGGGGTGGGGGTGGTGGGAGACATGGGTGGGGGCCTGGTGGAGGCTGCCCATGGTGGCAGGGGGGTGGGGGTGGTGGGAGACATGAGTGGGGGCCTGGTGGAGGGTGCCCCTGCACTGCTGGGGGGTGGGGGTGGTGGGAGACATGGGTGGGGGCCTGGTGGAGGCTGCCCCTGCACTGCTGGGGGGTGGGGGTGGTGGGAGACATGAGTGGGGGCCTGGTGGAGGGTGACCCTGGATGCTGGGGGGTGGGGGTGCAGGGGGACATGAGTGGGGGCCTGGTGGAGGGTGGCCATGGTGGCTGGGGGTGGGGGTGGTGGGAGACATGAGTGGGGGCCTGGTGGAGGCTGACCCTGCACTGCTGGTGGGTGGGGGTGGTGGGAGACGTGAGTGGGGGCCTGGTGGAGGCTGCCCCTGCACTGCTGGGGGGTGGGGGTGGTGGTAGACATGAGTGGGGGCCTGGTGGAGGCTGCCCCTGCACTGCTGGGGGGTGGGGGTGGTGGGAGACATGAGTGGGGGCCTGGTGGAGGGTGCCCCTGCACTGCTGGGGGGTGGGGGTGGTGGGAGACATGGGTGGGGGCCTGGTGGAGGCTGCCCATGGTGGCAGGGGGGTGGGGGTGGTGGGAGACATGAGTGGGGGCCTGGTGGAGGGTGCCCCTGCACTGCTGGGGGGAGGGGGTGGTGGGAGACATGGGTGGGGGCCTGGTGGAGGCTGCCCCTGCACTGCTGGGGGGTGGGGGTGGTGGGAGACATGAGTGGGGGCCTGGTGAGGGCTGCCCATGGTGGCAGGGGGGTGGGGGTGGTGGGAGACATGAGTGGGGGCCTGGTGGAGGGTGCCCCTGGTGGCTGGGGGGTGGGGGTGGTGGGAGACATGGGTGGGGGCCTGGTGGAGGCTGCCCCTGCACTGCTGGGGGGTGGGGGTGGTGGGAGACATGAGTGGGGGCCTGGTGGAGGGTGCCCCTGGTGGCTGGGGGGTGGGGGGGTGGGAGACATGGGTGGGGGCCTGGTGGAGGCTGTCCCTGGTGGCTGGGGGGTGGCGGTGGTGGGAGACATGAGTGGGGGCCTGGTGGAGGCTGCCCCTGCACTACTGGGGGGTGGGGGTGGTGGTAAACATGAGTGGGGGCCTGGTGGAGGGTGCCCCTGCACTGCTGGGGGGTGGGGGTGGTGGTAGACATGAGTGGGGGCCTGGTGGGGGCTGCCCATGGTGGCAGGGGGGTGGGGGTGGTGGGAGACATGAGTGGGGGCCTGGTGGAGGGTGCCCCTGGTGGCTGGGGGGTGGGGGTGGGGGGAGACATGGGTGGGGGCCTGGTGGAGGCTGCCCCTGGTGGCTGGGGGGTGGGGGGGTGGGAGACATGGGTTAGGGCCTGGTGGAGGGTGGCCATGGTGGCTGGGGGGTGGGGGTGGTGGGAGACATGAGTGGGGGCCTGGTGGAGGCTGACCCTGCACTGCTGGGGGGTGGGGGTGGTGGGAGACATGAGTGGGGGCCTGGTGGAGGCTGCCCCTGCACTGCTGGGGGGTGGGGGTGGTGGTAGACATGAGTGGGGGCCTGGTGGAGGCTGCCCCTGCACTGCTGGGGGGTGGGGGTGGTGGGAGACATGAGTGGGGGCCTGGTGGAGGGTGCCCCTGCACTGCTGGGGGGTGGGGGTGGTGGGAGACATGGGTGGGGGCCTGGTGGAGGCTGCCCATGGTGGCAGGGGGGTGGGGGTGGTGGGAGACATGAGTGGGGGCCTGGTGGAGGGTGCCCCTGCACTGCTGGGGGGTGGGGGTGGTGGGAGACATGGGTGGGGGCCTGGTGGAGGCTGCCCCTGCACTGCTGGGGGGTGGGGGTGGTGGGAGACATGAGTGGGGGCCTGGTGGAGGGTGACCCTGGATGCTGGGGGGTGGGGGTGCAGGGGGACATGAGTGGGGGCCTGGCGGAGGGTGGCCATGGTGGCTGGGGGGTGGGGGTGGTGGGAGACATGAGTGGGGGCCTGGTGGAGGCTGCCCCTGCACTGCTGGGGGGTGGGGGTGGTGGGAGACATGAGTGGGGGCCTGGTGGAGGCTGCCCCTGCACTGCTGGGGGGTGGGGGTGGTGGGAGACATGAGTGGGGGCCTGGTGGAGGGTGACCCTGGATGCTGGGGGGTGGGGGTGCAGGGGGACATGAGTGGGGGCCTGGTGGAGGGTGGCCATGGTGGCTGGGGGGTGGGGGTGGCGGGAGACATGAGTGGTGGCCTGGTGGAGGCTGACCCTGCACTGCTGGGGGGTGGGGGGAGACATGCATTGTTGATCAGTAGTGCAAGGTGACATGTGGGTTGGCTGGGGGGCATGCCCATGGTGGATGGGCTGCCTGCGGGACATGAGCAGGGGTGCAGGGTAGTCCCCCGTGGTGTGGGCTGCCTGCAGGGGCCATGGAGGTTGTGGAGCATACACCTGGGAGGACCCACACGGCCAATTCACGTGTAGTACTCCCCAGAACCCCTGAAATACACATTCCCTGCTGAAATCGCGTGTGCAACTTCCCGCGCACCCCTGAAATACACGTACCCTGCTCGCACTGGGACAATCGCGTGTGGAACTTCCCGCGCACCCCTGAAATACACGTACCCTGCTCGCACTGGGACAATCGCGTGTGGAACTTCCCGCGCACCCCTGAAATACACGTACCCTGATGAAATCGCGTGTGGAACTTCCCGCGCACCCATGGAATACACGTACCCTGCTCGCACTGGCCCATTCGCGTGTGGAACTTCCCGCGCACCCCTGAAATACATGTACCCTGATGGAATCGCGTGTGGAACTTCCCACGCACCCATGGAATACACGTACCCTGCTCGCACTGGCCCATTCGCGTTTGGAACTTCCCGTGCACCCCTGAAATGCACGTACCCTGCTGAAATCGCATGTGGAACTTCCCGCGCACCCCTGAAATACACGTACCCTGCTGAAATCGCGTGTGGAACTTCCCGGGCACCCCTGAAATACACGTACCCTGCTGAAATCGCGTGTGGAACTTCCCACGCACCCCTGAAATACACGTACCCTGCTTGCCCGGGGCCAGTCGCGTGTGGAACTTCCCGCGCACCCCTGCAATACACGTTCCCCGCTTGGCATTTGCTGTTTGCCAGCCCGGTGAACTGGTCCAGGGTTAGCGCAGCCCTTTGCGATGATTTAGCGATTTTGATGGCTTTTCCTTGCGCGAGGTCGTTCTTGGGGGCGTTACTGGCGATGCTGCAGGGTCGCTGCGATTCTCTGCGCCACGGCTGGTTTGGAAGCCTAAAATCCATGAATACGCTGTGCGCGGAAATCGGTTTTAGCGCACGTGCCTGGCGCAGTCAATCGCACGCGGACACTCTGCGCCAGCCGCTTGCGACACTTTTCTGCGAAATTCTATGAATTACCCTCTTAATATGTGTGAAACTCTGTAACATAAAGTTGCTAGTTCACTTTCAAAGAGTAGGTGGAATATATATTCCACATTTTGTCTAAATCTAAAGGTATTCTGGTGCTGATTTTTGAATAGGTCTATCATCAAACCTCCCTCCTTTGCCAGTAGGAAAGAGTAGAGGAAAAGCACATGCTTCTATACTTTTTTCCCATATGGTGATTGGTGATCCTTTTGTTTGACGCATTTAGTACGTTTCCAGTGCATAATCTATGGTGTCATTAGAGTGCAATGGATGAATTGTATAATGGTCTAATGTATTTGATATTGTAGCAGGATCTAGGAGCTCAAATTGACCAGCTTCTTGTGTCTCTTGAATTATTTCAGTTGTATCCTTCAAGTTTTCTTCAATATTAATTTCTTTATAATATTCATTATTCTCTTTAAGATATTGCAAGGCTTCTCTAACTTTATCTAAATCTACCAGCTGCTGGCAAACTTTTTTGTCTTTTGTAGGTACTCCATTGACTAAGATAATTAAAGATTTCTGCATTGGACGTTTCACTCCTAGAGTGTGCACATTTTCTTTTAGATCTAATGGTAAATACACTACTTTTCCACTAATACCTTTCACTAATTCAGAGGGAGGTAATTTTGCAGTTTTTGGTTGAAGGCATATTATTGCTTGAAATGGGTGCACTGTTTGAATTATGATACTCTCATATAAATTAAGTTGTTGAAGGGGTTTTGGTAGTGGATATAATTCCAAATTATTTGTGATGGCACATAAATGAGTTTGGTGGTTGTTAAGTTTTGTAGTGCATTAACTGTAAAGTATTAAGGGGTCAGTTATTTCGTATTTGTTTTCTGCTATATGGTAGAGAGCTAATTCAAACCATTTAGCATCTTCATTGTCTTCTATTTTGTATGATAGGTCTACAGTTTTTGTGTTACTCTTATAAAAAGTTCTGCGGCAACATACACACCCATGGGTTGGTACTTCAGCTGATGTACTTTTAAATGTTAGTATTTCTTTTTTGTATGTGTGTAGTAAAAGGTTACCATGTGTAGAATTGTTACTAATTTGGTTTACAGCTATTTCACTTCCAAAATATTTTTTCTGGATATTATCGATTTCTTCTAGTAGGTCTTTTGCTGTACCATTTAGAATGTTATTTAAATTGGCTAGTGCTAATGCAGGACATTTAGCCTAGTAAAGTTTATAAACTAGATTTCCTATAGTTGAATGATGTGTTGCTATCCTTTTGATATCATGGAAGGTGGTTTTGCAAGTAGGTCCTGTAGTGCAGGCCAATGAATGTCCTTGTAGTCCTGTGTACTTGCGTACTGGACAGGTATCCATATTTTGCAGTAGTTTAATTTTGATTTGGTCTTTGCTTTTCACATATTGATTGAGGAATTGGCGTAAAGACTTGCATTTTTTTTTGGGAATGTTATACATTGACGTGCATGGCCATTTGTACACTAGACGTTCTGATTCAGTTGAATGGCGGGGTAATTCTAAGTTTTCAGGGAATATTTTTGTTAGGAGTACTTCTTGTTCCATTATGGTATTATTAACATTTTCATAACCTCAACCACTGCTATGTATGGCAATTGTATTGGTTTGATTTTGTTTGTATGCTGCTCCATTAAAGTATGGTTCTGTACTCGTAGTGTGACTCCATTCACTTCCGCAGGTACTTAAGAAGTTCTTTCTGTTGACATTTAATTTATTGAGATGTCTTTTTTGTAATTTAGTTATTAGTTTTGTTAGTGGTTTCATTTTGTTAAACACTAAAATAAATAGCTTTCTTTTGAGAAGAATTGCACTGTCTATCAACGCTTCTAAGATTCATTTCCTACGATAGGTTTTAAGCGTTAAACCTGGTTTCTCTCCTGTTTTTATAAGATTTTGAAGGACTTTGTGACAGAACATTTTGGCTAAAATACTTTTCTTGGTATGCTTACTTTGCACAATATCAAGATTTAAAGAAGCAGTTTTATCTGTAGTGATAGCTGATTTTCTGTACATTGTTTTCTGGTTTGTTTTACATTTTGATAGAGGAGGCAAAGTTTTTGTACTTGAAACTTCTTTCATTTCACTAAATGACTGTATTAGCTGTTTTGTTTCAACTTTTTTTCAAATTCTGCTAGAAATGGATGCTTATGTTGGACACTTTTATTTTCATTTGCTCTACTTCTGTGTTGCTTTCTACAGACTTGATTTTTGGTAGGCATTCTTTAGGGTATGTTGAAAAAAATAAAGACGTATGGGGGTATGCAATGTATGTGTTCTATGTGCATGAGTGTTTGAGTAAGATGATAAAGATGTATGTAATCGTGTGTGATAGTGCATTGGGCAACTACAACTAGTAGGGATGGGTATTCTTGAATGAATGTGTTACTAAACTTCGGTTCAGATCATACAAAAAAGTAAGCTAGTGGTGTGGAGAAGTAAACATAGTAAATCTAATGCTATACAATTAAAACAGTTGTTTGTTCTATGACATCAAAATTCTAGTGGCTGAGTTGGGTAATTTGGTGTGTTGAAAAAAAATAGGAATTAGTGGGCCATTCTGGCTGTAAATCGCTGTTTAAGAAATGGGGATTTTTGGACAGAATGGTGCAGAATCTCTATTTTTAAGCACAGAAATAGCATGCATTAATCTTACAGTTTGTTTGAGTAATAATAGAAATATTATGGTGGTATTCAACCTACTCACTTACTGTAATTGACAGTTGACTTTAGGAGATTGAAAAAAAGACAGTAGATTCATGTTTCAGATTATACAAGCTAAAAGTCAGTTAGAAAATGTGTTCATGTACTTTACAGAAACTATGCATACCTGTAGTTTGTGTTCTTGCATATGGATATGCATGGAGCTACAAGTAGAAATCTTGGCGACTTGTACAGTATTTCTTGTAGATGGTGCTTGCCAATGATATGACACTTGTACTCAGAGAGATTCACAGTACATTCGCAGTGCTTATCTATGATGATGCAGTTAGATGTAGAGGTCTTGGATGTGATTGGTGGATGGTCATGTGACTTCCTAGCTACATCCAATGAGGGAATGGCACAGAGAGTGAAGTGGAAATGGTAGGAGGGCTGTCCATGTTACAATATGTCCGCAGACATGGCAGTAGTTCACAGACATCGGGTGTTACATCCGTGGATTTTTGGGTTGGGAAGCCATGCAAATGAGAATGAGCATAGAAAGGGATTGGTCAGGAAAGTTTAGTGGGTGTGTTGTGCCAGGAGAGAGTTTCTCAGATACTCTTTTTGCTGAGAGAAGAACAGATAGCTATGAAAACAGATTGTTTGGATTTTCGGAGACTTGTGGATACATTGGTTGAAGCTCCATGCAGAAAGCTGTGAAGTAGCTGTAGATCTTGGATTCCCACATGTGGAAGTACACTGGCATGGAGTATGTGGAATGAAGTGGTTGGACTTGCTACCTCTCTGTGCTACTTTGGAGACAGAGCAACATCCAGATATAATTATAATTCATTGTGGAGGGAACAGTTTAGGACAAGTGTCTGGAATTTCTTTGCAATTTGCAATGAAAGAAGGACTTGGGAAGGTCATGGACATGTTTCCAAATTCTCAAGTCATTTTTTCATGGATTGTGCAGAGACAAATGTGTCTTCGTTCTTCTTCATTTGGTCCACAAATGGAGAAAGCAAGGCGCAATGTCAACAAGGCTGTTTGTGCCTTTCTAAGAGATTTTGGCATGTCCTCTTTTCACAATGAAAATATTATGTTTCGTAGTACATACATTTTTCGCAGAGATGGAGTACATCTAACTTATGCTGGCAATCAGATTTTTCTAAGAAACATACAAAATGCATTGCAACCTTTTCAAGAATTACAGCATCCATTTTTAAGTAGGTGTTGAGTATTTATAATTTTTCAAACACAAACACCACCCAAAGGCTCTTTTCAGAGCCACCACTTCCTCCCAGAAAAAATTGCAATGGTTATGATAGGGCAGAACCCCAAAATTTTAGATGTCCGCGGACTGCCCGCAGACTTCTAAAAGATACAAAGGGTCTTGCTTCATTTATTTTCACTTCTATTTTATAACTGTGAAAGGCGGCTCTGAAAAGAGCCTTATTTTTTTTTGATTTTTGTAGTTTTATATTTTTTTTGTTTTTTATACACAACACACTAGGAGAGGAGGGGAATGGAGGGGAAAGGGGGGGACACCAACCACAGGGATATGAAAGGGTGAGCTGAGAGAGGAAGATGTAGAGTGGGTTTTATTTGGGTAGTGAGCAGGTCTTCTCGTGCTCTGAGACAATAGTCTCAAAAGCACTGTGAAGTCGCTTCCCCATGCAGAGTACTGTGTCGCAGTACACACACATAACTGTGACCCTCGAAAGGTAAGGGTCATCAGCATTGTTTATGGCCTGTGAGGCAGCTTGAGGAAGACGCTGTCCCACAGGAGTGTTCCTTGTGGTGACAGGATCAGAAACTGAGGATGAAGTAGAGGAAATCAACCTACTACGCTCCTCGCAAGGTACAACCTTGCGAACGGCCCCAGTGTGGAATGACTTGAGGTGTCGCTTCATGGTAGTGGTCCCAAAGCTATACGAACCATGCCTCCCGTGACTGAGTACCATTTTGCACTCATTGCAGGTGACTCGGTTCGCACAAGCCTTAGGACCATTCCTATGAATGGTAAATAACCGCCACACCCAAGACTCATGCCAGGTGCGGGTAGTAGGGATTGACACTACCTCATTCTCGTCATCCTCTTCTTCCTCCTCTGCATCCTCACTCCTGTTCCCCTCTTCAGGCCCTTGGGGAGGTGGTGGTGGTGGAGGGGGTGGGGGTGGTGCTGAAGCAGGTGCAGCACCAGGTGGCAGTAGTGCAGCCATGGATGCCATCTTGATGAAGGTATAATCTGCAAGTGGCAGGAAAAATCGCTGTGCTCTGAAGAATAGCCAGAAAGACAATGAGAATAAGCTCTAGGGCGTGGTCTTTTTTAAGGGTGCTTGTACGCGGTTCGCGGACATGCGCACTGTCCGCTGACAAATGGAACACAAAAAAAGGTTCAAAAAGTGCCAAAAAGTATGTAGAAAGTCATGATTAGTATGTGGGACTTGTGCTATGGTGAGTTTTTATTGAGAAATATTGTGGATTACTTGAAAATGTACTTTTAAATTGTTCAGGGACACGAACAGTGTCTGCATTTTAGAATACGCGATCAGCGTGGGCGCGGTCACATGATCGCTTCACGAACATGTCCGCGAAGGGAGCGGCTGTCCGCAGGACACCAAATGCACGGACATTGGTTTGCGCATGCGCGTTGATGTTCTACGGACACTGTTCGGGTCCTGAAGTAATTAAAAGTGTGTCACACGTCAAACAAACAGTTACAGACAGTCGTTTGTTCTTAGAACAGTTTCAACTTGCTTGCAAACAATACAGACAGACATAGCGTCCTCAGGACACCTCCATTTTCGTTTATTTCTGAACATTTCAGGACACTGCGTGTGTTCTTACAACAGCTTCAACTTGGTAGCGAACAGTATGGACAGGTATAGTGTTCTTCAGGACACCTCCATTTTTGTTTATTTACGCACATTTCAGGACACCGCGTGTGTTCTTAGAACAGTTTCAGCTTGGTAACGAACAGTACGGACAGGTATAGTGTTCTTCAGTACACCTCCATTTTCGTTTATTTACGAACATTTCAGGACACCGCGTGTGTTCTAGAACAGTTTCATCTTGCTAGCGAACAGTACGGACAGGTAAAGTGTTCTTCAGGACACCTGCATTTTTGTTTATTTACGGACATTTCAGAACACCCGCGCTGTCCGCAGACACCTGAAATTAATTACAACACAATATAAAAATGTAACTTTATTTAACACATATTAACAATTTATGACAGAGAAGGTGAGGCAGAAACAGAAACAAAAACTGGAGAATTAGGGGTTTCAACAGGATTGGTATCAGGTGAAGAAGGGATGGATGTCATCAAAACGTTTCGGGTTATGGAGAGGGTTTGGGGATAATTGACTGGGATATGGTGAGGGGGGACAAGTACATGTGGGACAATGATATGAGGTTTTTGTTTTAAAATGATCTTCAACAAAAGTTTTCAAATTATTAAAATTGTTCAACAATAAATCAATGTTTTCTTTTATGCTGTCAAGAGTGTTATCCATAACAGTTTCTTCAGAGGTATTTTCTATTTTGGTATGCTCTGTACAAAAAAAAATATATGTTAAATGTATATAAAATAATAATTTTCAAATGGTATATATTTTAAAGTGTCTACCATTAGTTTCACTATCTTCTGACATTTCCTCATGTGGGAAATGCTCATCTAGCCATTCCAGAGTACTAGACATTTCTGTGAGAAAAAAAGTTAATATATTTTTTTAATCTAATACAGAATGTTTATAAATATATGAGTAAAATGAAATACACTTACTATTCCAGGTAAGGTATGTTCTGAGTACTCCGTAGGTACTTATGTTGGAAGCCTATTTATCTTCTTTTGGTATATTCCATTTTAGAACATATTGTATTTAAATTAATGGTTAGTTTGTTACATATATGGTTTACACTTCTTATGTATTACTACATATAATGTGTATAATGTGTATGTGTGCTGGTTTGTGAATTTGTAAAATGTTCATATATTATGATATAACAATTAAACATACCCCCCAAGAGTTTTTAGGTAGTGGTACTGTTGTCCGAACATGTCCGCGGAATTTAAAAGAGTTTGCGGTCATCAAATTCAGTAGAAGGGTTTCAGTATGTTCCATATTACATGTACATAAATTCAGAGTTATTATTGTTACTTGGAACCATAACGTCCCTTTAACAAAGTTTTTTCACTGAATTTCAAAGGTTTTTGGTAGCACAACTTAACCATAACGTCCCTTTAACAAAGTTTTCTCAGTGAATATATATTTATAGATATATAGATGTATATAGATATATAGATATTTTCAGTAACTTTGTTAAAGGGATGTTATGGTTACAAGTAAAACCGAAAAACCCCTGAAATTTGCCAGTTATGGTAAGCTAAGACTAACACCCAGGACATCAAACATGACATCATAAATGATTTTATAGGTTTTTAGTAGCGCAACTTAACCATAACGTCCCTTTAACAAAGTTGTTTTACTGAATATAGATACACATAGTGTGAATTTGATAGGTATTTACTAAGATTCCCTTAGTTTATATACATGTAACATAAAACATACTGAACCTCCAGCTAGTGATTTTGATGTCTGCCGACTGTGCGCATGTCCGTGGACGGATGCGGTCAACATCAACACTATCCAAAAACTCAGGGGGTATCTTACATTGTTGTATTATGCAATAGAAACGCTGAACAAGTTCAAAAAGCAGCACACATAATAAATAAGAAGTGGAAACTATATATGTAAGACATCAACCGTCCATTTAAATAGCATATGCACCAGAATGGAATATACCAAAACAAAATATATATACCTCCAACATAATTACCTCACAGAAACTGCACAGCAAAAAGCAACAGAAAACCTACACAACAGTAACAACAACACATACAAAAAACTAGTAAGTAAACTTCATTTTTTTAAAATATATTTCTACACTTTCTGTATTAGGTAGACTAAAAGTTATATATTTTATTTTACACAGAAATGTCCAGTACTTTGGAATGGCTTGAAAAAATGTTCCCAGGTGATGAAATGAGTGAAGACAGTGATACTAATGGTAGACACAACACTTTTCTATATAAGCCAATTAATAACCATTACTTTATGTGTACTTAACGCATTTTATTTAACAGACCATACAAACAGTGAAAATAATATACCAAGAGAGACACTGCAGTGAATGGAACAACAAATGGATATGCTAATGAAAAATGTAATTCTTTTAAAACATTTTGTGGAGGATCTCATACAAGAAAACATTAAATATCACTGTCCCCCATGTACCTGTTCCCCCTCTCCATGTCCCAGTCAACTATCCCCAAACCCGCCCCACCAAGAAAAATGTTATGATGAGACTTCCATCCCTACATCCCCTCCCATCCATCATCTCCAAACCCCTAATTCCCCTGTATTTGTTTCAGTTTCTGTTTCCCCAACTCTTTCATAAATGTTATGTTTGTATACAATAATAAAATATTATATGTGTTGTTCCTTTATTCCTCTGTGTCTTATTTTTTTTAAAAAGGCTGTTAGGGGGTCCGTGGACCGTGCAGGTGTCCGGGATGTCTTTAATTAACCAAAATGGGGGTGTCCTAAGGACTCTATACCTGTTCGCACTGTCAGCAATCAAAATGGAGGTGTTCTTAGAACACACTTGATGTCTGGGATGCCCACAATTAACCAAAATGGGGGTGTCCTAAGGACACTATACCTGTTCGTACTGTCTGCAATGAAAAAGGAGGGTGTTCTTAGAATACACTCGATCCCGGATTTCTACAATTAACCAAAATGGGGATGTCCTAAGGACACTATACCTGTTTGTACTGTCCGCAATCAAAATGGGGGTGTTCTTAAAACAAACTCGATGTCCGGGATGTCGCAATTAACCAAAATGGGGGTTTCCTAAGGACACTATACCTGATCGTACTGTCCGCAATCAAAATGGAGGTGTTCTTAGAACACACTCGATGTCTGGGATGTCCGTAATTAACCAAAATGGGGGTGTCCTAAGGACACTATACCTGTTCCTACTGTTTGTAACTAAAATGGGACTGTCCGCAGGACACGACATCCGTTCATATGACCATAATTATTTAAATTAAGGTGTCCTAAGAACATCGCCCTGTTCGCAATTTCCACAACCAGAATGGATATGTCCATAGAACACTTATCACGTCTGCCTGTCCAGAAAGTTATGACGCACATTTATTTTATTCAGGGACTTCAACACTGTCCGTAGAACACCTCGGCACATGTGCACCACACCCATGGGTCCTACGAACACTTTTAATTAGTTTGGGGACTAGAACACTGTCCGTAGAATACCCGCACGCATGAGCAAAACTGACCCTGCACATTTGGTGTCCTATGGATAGCCGTCCCATTTGCGAATGTGTCCGCGATGTCATCATGTGACCACACCCACGCTGAGCATGTGTCCTTATTTGTGGACACTATCCGGTCCCCCGAACATTTAAAAAGTGCTTTTTTACTGTAAAAGTTCACCATTGCACATGTCCTAGACAATGTCCCTGGTGAACTACATACTTTTTGGAACTTTTTTAGTCCTTTTTTGGTGTTCGACATGTCCGCGGACAGCATGGGTGTCCGCGAAGCATGCACCTGCACCCCTATGAAAGGCCACACCCAGAGCTCATCCTCATTGTGCTTCTGACTACCTGACAGAGCTTTGCTTCTGACCTGCATTCACTGCATTGCTGGTGACTTCTGCCTACTGTTTTCCAGATGGCAACCATGGCTGTTCAGCTTCATCACCACCACCACCCCCTCCACCACCACCACCTCCCCACAGGCCTGCACAAGGGAATAGGCGTGAGGATGCAGTGGAGAAGGATGAAGAGGATGAGGTAGTGGAAGTCCCTACTACCAGCACTAATCGTGATTCTTGGGTGTGGCGGTTATTTACCACTCTTGATGGAGTGCCAAAAGCTTGTGCGAGTAAGGTGCACTCAGTGTCGCATGGTGCTGAGTCGTGGAAAGCCTGGTTTGTATAGCTTTTGTATGACATCAATGAAGCGACATCTGAGGTTGTTCCACGGTGGGGCTATTCATAAGGCTATACCTTGCAATAAACGTAGTAGGTTGACTTCCCCTGCAGCATCCTCAGTTTCCGCTCCTGCCACCACAAGAGATACACCTGTGGGACAGCGCATCCCTCCAGCTGCCTCGCAGGCCATTCATGATGCTGTTGACTCTTCTCTTTTGAGGGTCACAATATTGTGCATGTACTGCGACACAGTACTCTGCAGGGGGGAGAACCTTCAGAGTGCTTTCGAGTCTGCAGTCAAGGAGCATGAGAAGAACTGCCCACTACCTGAATAAAGCCCACCCTACATCTTCCTCTCTCCACCTGCCCTTTCGTATTCCTGTGGTTGGTGTCCCTTCCTTACCCTCCTTTCCCCTCCTTTCCTTGTGTGTCATGTTTAAAAAACCCAAAAAATATAAAACAACAAAAACAAAACAAAAAAAAGGCTCTTTTCCCAGCCGCCTTTTACAGTTTACAAATAGAAGTGACAAATAAATAGTGCAGGGCTCTGTGCATTTTATTTGGAAGTCTACGGACAGTCCACAGACATTAACGTTTTTGAGGGGCTGCCTAGAACTATTGCACTTTTCTCTGGAAGGAAGTGGTGGCTCTGAAAAGAGCCTTTTGGTGGTGTTTTTTTGTGTTTCAAAAACTTCAAATGATTAACACCTACTGCAAAATGTATTAATGTAATTCCAAAAAAGGTTGCAATGCATTTTGTATATTTTGCTGAAAAATCTGTTTGCCAGCATAAGTAAGATATACTCCATCTCTACGGAAAATGTATGTGCTACAAAACATAATATTTTCATTGTGAAAAGAGGACATGCCAACATCTCTCTAAAAGGCACAAACAGCCTTATTGACATTGCTCCTCGCTTTCTCCATGTGTGGACCAAATGAAGAAGAACGCAGCCACATTGGTCGCTGCGCAATACGGGAAAGAATTATTTGGGAATTTGGAAACATGTCCATGACCTTCCCAAGTCCTTCTCTCATTGCAAATTACAAAGAAGTTCCAGACACATGTTCTAAACTGTTCCCTTCAAAATGAATGATAATAATAATAATGTCTGGATGATGCTGTGTCACCAAAGTAGCACAAAGAGGTAACAAATCCAGCCACTTGATTCCACACACTCCATGCCAGTGCACTTCCACATGAGGAAATCCAAGATGTGCAGCCACTCTACAGCGATCTGCATGCACCTCCAACCAATGTATCCATGAGTCTCCCGAAATCCAGATAATCTGCTTTCTGAAACACACAGCCATAGCTATCTACTCTCCCCTCAGAAAAAATACTTTCTGACAAACTCTCTCCTTACACATCACACCCATTAAACCTTATTGACCATCCCTTGCTCAGCTCAGTCTCATTTGCATGCCTCTCAACACCAACATCCCTGTATGTAATACGCCCTGTTCGTGGACAATAGCGGTGTCCGCGGACAAAAATCGAAAAATCTGAGTGTGGGATTTGAAAATTTAAATAGTGTGCCCCAATTCCCCTTTGAGGTTGGCTCTTAAAAGAGCCTTTTTTGTTTTTATTTGCAGATGCTTGAAAGACACCTTTCATTTTGTATTTTTATGGGTTTTGTTTTCCTATTTTACTCCAAAAATCTTCACATTACCTTCTCCAAAGCAACCCTTATGTTCCAAAACACCATGACATTTCCCATAAAAAATAAAGACATGCCATCTTCTTAAAAATAAACAATATTACATAAATCACTGTTCTCATTATTACAAATGAACATACCAGCTCTAAGCATGGAAGTAAACATGCCTCAGTTGAATGCAAACCTAGCAATGTTTTGCTGATGACAAAAAACAGAACTATTGTCCCATATTGCTCTAGGTACTAAACCAGAAAAAATAACCTTGGCATTTGGAAGGACTTTCATTACTGCTTGAACCAAGTGTTCCAAATATGCCAACAAAGTAGGGGCACTGACATAACCCAAATGCAAAGCACCACAGTGCAAAATTACCACACCTTGCCCATATCTTCAAAAACGTGTACAATTCTCTGCACATTGAAACCAGGCACAATGCTCCACACCACCTTCACTCCTTTAACATCAAAATTATGTGCCACATTCCTGCATTTAGCATACTGCTCCAAACCATGCACAAACATATCTCCAACTACCAACACCCTAACTTTCTCCACCTCTGCCATCCTCACTACACACAGCCTCTTTCAACACAAACCACAACCTCAATACCTGATTGGCTAATCCCTACAGTCCTATTTCTATGCCATATATGTTCAGAAGTCCCGGATGTGGCACGCCCTGTCTGCGGACAGCCGCAGTGTCCTCGGACCATGTAACTCTTGGGCAGCCCTTCTACCCTTTCCACTTCACTCTCTGCACCATTCCCTCATTGGCTACAACTAAGCATTCAAACAACCATCCACCGATCACATCCAAGAACTCTACATCTAACTCCATCATCATAGTTCAGCACTTCAGGTGTACTGTTGATCACTCTGAGTACAAGTCTCATGTCATTGGAAAGCACCTACTACAAAAACTACTGTACAACTCTCCAAGATTTCTACTTGCAGCTTCATGCATATTCACATGCATTAACACAAACTACAGGTATGCACATTTTCTGAAAAGTACATGTACAGCGCTTGTATAAATGCTTGTATAAATGCTTGTATAAATGCATATAAACAGGGTAACTGCCACTTAACCTGTATAACCTATAAAATGAACATACTGGGCCTCATTACATGGACGGCGGTAAGGGTTAACGGTCACCGTTAATGGTACCGGTGACCCTTAACCCTTACTGCCTTACTACGAGGTCCCTTTGCGGGTTGGAGAATTTAACGCCTGCTTTTTGCAGGTGTTAAAAACCAACCCGCAAAGGGACCAGGGAGCTAATTACGGTACCGCAATTTACGGTGCCGTAATTAGCACCGTCCCCATTCCCATTATGCCCTATGGGGCAAAAATGGGAATGGGGAAGGGCAATGGGGAAGGGGGAATTACCGCCCCACCAACCTTTCCCCTTTCCACCAAGGCGGTGCCGGTATTTTACCGGCATGTACCACCGCCGTCAGTGTAATGAGGCCCACTGTCATTTCTCCCATCTGCTATAATGAACTTTCACGTCACTTGCAAACGTGTCTGCTCTCCAAATTTTTTTTACACACACCTCTATCTAAAAAGGTGTAATTTCATATTAAAAGATGGGAGAAATAACAGTATAATTGTAGAAAAACACTTTGTAGTGTATTATAAAATTAATTACACACAGCCAGGATGAGTTCATGCATCTTTATTAACTCACACAGATAGACAATATCATTAGAAAGGCTCCCAGCTGAAACAACACCACTGCCTCTACATCAAATCCTTCTGCTTTATTGCCATTTAACCTGTAAAAACAGCAAAATAAGTACATGCTTATTTCTTCTATCTCTTAATATCACATAACACAGCCTTAAGAAGCCAAATGAGCTTTATACGCTTACTATTATACTAATTTGTAAAGCATGCTCAACTAACAGATTCTAAGTAAAATATACAGGCTGCACATAGGCAAAGGAAACTGCATGTACACACTATGTTTAGTTGTCAAAAAACACTACTACTACAAAAACAAAAACAGCAATGTCTAAATTAACAACAGTGTTATAAACACACACATTTACTAACTTCTTTCTTTTACAATTGCAGTGAAGACCACTCTCCTGAAAAGCCTCAGCATCTGAAGTACAAACAAGAACTCAGAAGAAACCTACACTTTTCATACAAAAAAGTAAGAACAATACTAACATAATGTTCTAACTGTTACTCAAACAAACTAGAATGTTAGTATTGCAGAACAAACAACTGTTTTACTTCTATACCATTAGATTTAGTATTAGTGCTTCCCCTCACCACTAGCATACTTTGTATTGTCATCTTAACCCCAGTACAGTAACACACAAATACAAGAATAGCCTCCCCAACGTGTTGTAGCTGGCCATTGCACAATCACACTCCTCCACAAACATCCTTACCCTCATACTCAGACACTCATTCACACAGCACAAATACATTGCACAACAGCCCAACCCACACTTTCTTTTTTCTCCAACAGACCCCAAAGAATGCCTACCAAAAAGCAACCCCATACAAAGCAATGCAGAAGTAGAGCAAATCAAAATAAAAATGTCCAAAATAAGTATCCATTTCTAGCAGAATTTGTACAAAAAGTTCAAACAAAACAGCTAATACAGTCATTAAGCAAAACAAAAAAAACTTCCAGTACAGAAACTTTGCCTCCTCTTTCAAAATGTAAAACAAAATAGAAAGTGATTAACAAGAATTGAGCTACCCCTACTGCTAACACTGCACCTATAAATCTTGATGTAGTGGCAAGTAACCATACCAAAAAAAGTATTTTACAAAAAATGTTCTGCCACAGAGTCCTTCAAAACCTTTTAAAAACAGGAGAGAAATCATGCACAACCCTTAAAACCTACTGTAGAAAATTAACCTTAGAAGCTCTCATAGACAGTGCAATCCTTCTCAAAAGGGTGTTATTTGTTTTAGTTTTAAACAGAATGAAACCACTAACAAAACTAACAACTAAACTACAAAAAAGACATGTCAATACACGGAATGTCAACACAAATATCTTCTTAAATATCTGTGGAGGTGAAAGGACTCACACCACAAGCACAGAACCATATTTTTATGAAGAAGGAAACAAACAAAAGAAAGCAAACAAACACAATAGCCATACATAGCAGTGGACGAGGGTATGAAAAACGTAATAATACCATAATGGAACAAGAAATGCTGCTCACAAAGATATCCCCAGAAAACTCAGTATCACCTCTCCATTCCACTGAACCAAAATGTCCAGTGTACAAATGGCCATGCACGTCAATGTGTAACATTGGCAAAACATCTCAATCAGTATGTGAAAGGCGAAGACAAATTCAAAATTAAACTACTACAAAATATGGATGACTGCCCAGTGCGCAAATACACAGGACTACAAGGACATTCATTAGCCTGCATTTCAAGACCTATTTGCAAAAGCACCAACCACCATATCAAAATGATATCAACACATCATTCAACTATAAGAAAACTGGTCCATAAACTGTAATATGCTAAAAGTCCTGCTTTAGCACTAGCCAATTTAAATAAGAATGTTCTACATGGTACAGCCAAAGAACTACTCTAAAAAGTAGAGCATATCCAGAGAAAATATTTTGTAAGTGAAAGCCACTTAAAAAATGCAATAGCTTTACAACAGAATAGCAACAACTGTACAGATGGCAACTTTCAACTACACACATACAAAAATGAAATACTAAAATGTAAAAGTACATCCTCTGAAGTACCAAACCGTGTGTGTGTTGCCGCAGAGCATTTTATAAAAGTAGCACAAAAACTGAAGACATAATGTACAAAATAGAATACAATGAAGATTCCAAATGGTTTGAATTAGCTCTCTACCTTAGCAGAAAACAAATACAAAATGATTGACCCCATAATACTTTGCAGTTACTGCACTGCAAAACTTGACAACAACCAAACTCCTTCATGTGCTATCACAAATAACGTGGACTTATTCCCACTACCAAAACCGCTGCAACAACTCAATTTATATGAGAGCATCATAATTAAAACAGTGCACCCATTTCAAGCAATAATACGCCTTCAACCAAAAACAGCTAAATTACCTCCCTCTGAATTAGTGAATGGCATATGTGGCAAAGTAGCTCATTTACAATTAGAAATGTGCACACTCTGGGAGTGCAACGTCCAATAGATTAATCTGTAATTGTCTTAGTAAATGGCGTACCTACAAAAAATGTGGCAACAACTCATGGACTTACATAAAGTTAGACAAGCCTTGCAATATCTAAAAGACAACAATGAATACTACAAAGAAATTAATATTGAAGAAATCCTGAGAGAAACCATTGAACTAATTCAGGAGTCACCAGAAACTGGTCAATTTCAACTTCTAGATCCTGCTACAGTATCCAATATTTTAGACCATTATACAATTAATTCATTACACTCTTAAGACACGCTAGATGATGCACTGGAATCGTACCAAATGCGATAAGCCAAAGGATCACCAATCAGCATATGGGAAAAAAAAAAGTATAGAAGCAAGTGCCTTTCCTCTACTCTTTCATACTAGAAAAGGAGGAAGATGATAGACCCACACAAATAACAGCATCAGAATACCGCTCTTTATGAATGTATTCTGAAGATCCCAGATTTAGACAAAACGTGGAATACATATTCCACCTTCTCTTTGAAAGTGAACTAGCAACTCTATGCTACGGATTTGCAAACACATTGAAATCAGGTACCTATTTTCAAAATATGTCAGCTACACAATTACTACAAAAAGTGCAAGAGAAAGATGAGGTTATACAGTCAAGCATTACAAATCTTTTAGCAAACGTACATGGTACAAAGGAATACTGGTTCCAATGACACATAGATGTATGTTGTATGATAAGAAACTTTGGCGCACCCACTTGGTTTGTTACATTAGGTTGTGCAGAATATACCTGGGAAGAGTTACATGATTTCCTACGCATAGCAAACAAAAACAAAACAAACATAGATATACTAAAACCTGGAGAACTCTGTTCCTCCCCTCGGAGAAGTGCAACACTTCTTTTGGAGAAAAGAATACCAAACCAGAGGAGCACCACATATCCACATGCTTTTATGGATTAAAGATGCTCCTAAATTTGGTCAAGACTTTGATGCCACTGTTTTACAGTTCATCGGAAAATATGTCACTTATGAAATTTCTTCACAAACAACACATAGTGACCTTCATGCACAAATTTGACAATTTCAAAGACACAAATGTGGGAAATATTGTCGTCGCAAATATAAAAACAAAGGGAAATACTACACCAAATGCCACTTTGGTTTCCCTAGACCAGTTACAACAACAGGTCAAGTAAACATCATGCCTTCAGTCAGAGGTGTCAAAGGTAAATCACCTAAGAACACATATTACATAAAAAGGACAGAAGAAGCAAAACATATTAATGATTACAATGCAATCATTGCCCTCTTATGGAATGCAAATATATATGTGCAGTAAATTGCAGACAATTCCACTGCAGTTGCACGATATATCACAGCCTACTTAACCAAATCAGAAAAAACAGAGCTTCAAGACCTCTGGGATGACTTATCATCTAACAAAACACTGTCACAGAAATTCTACAGCTTAGGCATAAAAATGCTCTCTTATTGAGAATGTGGTTGCTATGAAGCTGCAGACAGTTTAACCAGTACTGCCTTGTATGGAAAATCGGAAAATATAGTATGGCTAAGTCTTGGTCCTGCTAAATCAAGAAAAAGACATCTTAAATCATATGAGGACATAGAAACAATAGCCAAAAAAGAATATCCCAACAGCCAACAATTTAATGTACACCTACTACCCAAACAGGAGTACCACTTTGGAAAACATGTGTCTATACCGCATAGCCTAAAACTTCACATACAAAAATAATATAAAATCAGATGAAAAGAGAGGTAGATGTAGAGTGGCAAATTGTGAAGGCAGCTTAGTGAAACTTACCAAACGAAGCTTAATTAATTATTTCAAATTGTCATTAAAAACTCCTCAACATAAAGAACTATATTACATGTCCCTGCTACAACTTTTTAAACCATGGAGAAAAGAAGAAGAGTTAATAGATACCTATGACTCATATGAAGAAGCTTTCATAGCAAATGAAAGTACTATAACAGACATTAACTTTTCACAGTACAAAACAACGTTGCACAATGAACAGCACGAAGAAGAACTCCAGCCGCAACTAGATGAGGACACTCCTGACAGTAGTCAACTTTCTGTAACAGGAAGCCAAGAACCACTGGGAGAGCCACTAATAGCAAATGAGGCAGAATTAGCTATGACAGAAGCATAAAACACCATATGTCAGTATGAACAAGCTACAGAAGACTTCACTGTACTGAAATCAAAACTGAACAATGAACAGCGTAGCATTTTCCAAGAAGTAACAAAACAAATTGAACATGGTGTACAACATGAAAATAAAAACTGTACCTGCCAAAACTACAAACCTATACTGCTATACATCAGTGGTCAAGCTGGTTCAGGCAAAACATTCTTAATCAAAATCATCAGCAAGTTCCTTCAACAATTGACACACAATGAACTGTCAGCTGTTGTAACTGCCCCCACAGGTTTACCTGCCTACAACATAGGCTGTGTCACTTTACACCGATTACTACTTCTTCCAGTAGAACAGCAACAACAATTATATTATTACAAACTTTCTACAGAAGCTGCAATGGAACTACGCAGAGTTTTGACACAAATGAAAATGCTACTAATAGATGAGGTGAGCATGGTCTCCAACCTAATGTTGGCTTTGATTCACCTCAGATTACAAGAGGTACTCAAAACAGACTAAAAAGAGCTCTTTTGAGGAAAACACAGTATTGTTTTCGGAGACCTTCTTCAATTAACACCAGTGAAAGGTGAACCTATTTTTAAAACCTTAGGGCACAAACTCTGCTGTAAAACTCTTGGAAGCATAGGAAATGTCAACCTTTGGCAACATTTCCAATACAGAGAATTAGAAACATGTGCCAGTCTGCAGACCTCAGATATGCCAACATTTTAAAAAGTATTAGAGTTGTTGTACTATCTCAAGAAGCACAATCAATATTAAACACCAGGTACATACATGCACTCTATGGCCATAACTCATGTGCTACAGATTTCATGGAACAATTAGCACACCAAAATGTCAATTGTATGTCCTTAATGCCAACTCTTGCAAGCTGTTCAAAATTCAATGAAACAATGTTGAAAAAAGAAATGCAAACAATAATTGAAATTTGCTCCACAGACAAACCGGACGTGCATGATATGACACTACCCATGTGTCAACAAGCCACAACAGGATTAAATACCTTAGAAAACTCTATCTCCAACACAGCTGGTTTGGAGAAAATATTAAAATTATCTTTAAACTGTAGAGTAGTGCTTAAACGTAACCTTGACATGGGGCAAGGACTAGTTAATGAAGCACTTGGTACAGTTGTTGTCTTTCAGACATACCCACGTGACAACAACATTCAGTTTGTCAATATTCGCTTTGACAAACTATCAGAAGTTAAAAGGATAGGACGCTCAACATCCTGCTTCCTTCTTTTCAAAGACATGTATGTAATCAGAGAATCATTTTCTCTAAATCTAGCATACACAGTCACCATTCACAAATCACAAGGTCTTACCCTAGATAAAGCATTGGTTGATATTGGGAGCACAGTCTTTAAAGAATGCATGATCTATGTAGCACTATCACGCTTATGTACACTTGACAGACTATTTCTAATCAACTTTGATGCAAGTAAAGTAAATGCTGGTATTCCTTGCATTCTAGAATACAATAGACTACGTTCACTTTACACCCCATCTAAAAACCTATCTTGTTCCACAAAAAGCAAAACGTTGTAAAAGAAAACTACTTCAAACAGAAACGATCCAGGATCTCACTGCAATTCCTCCAAAGAAAGTAAAAGAAGCTAATACTTCATCAAGTACCACAACCAAAGAAGAATCTACTGCTCAAAGTAACTCAAGCACTTCATCAAAGTAGCAACACACACTCAGAACAAATGACTAGGACACAGAACTGTCAGGTCCATTCAAACTTTCAAATATAACTGGTGTAAATTGCTACGCAAATGTTGCAATAAATATTCTATTCCAATTGCCACCAATTATTGACAACATTTACTTACATAATACAGACCAATTGTGTTTACAAATGTTAGTCCTTCATAGAAAAGCAACCAACAATTCCGATAACACCTACAGTGTTTCTGGAATAAGGCAAGAATTAGACTACTGTGCTGGAATGGTCAAATTCACTATGAACTCACAAGAAGGTCCACAAGAATTTATACAAGTACTGGAAAACAAAAACATACCTATAAATGAAATCCTGCAGATTTTATACATGTGGAAACATACATGCACTCTCTGCAGCCATATGGCACAGGAACAAATCCCTAATGAATGCTTCATGTATACCTAATTGTGAATCCATTCCATTTCAGAAACTTGTACAAAATGCAAACCATGGCAGATTAGGATACTACCTGCCATTCAGATAATCGCTCCACCTTACAAATACAGACACATAGTAAATATGTAATAGTAAGGCTTTTATGTTACAATGCAGATGTTACCAAAAACAACTGCAAGCTGACTGGTTTCACACATGTTCAAGTATCACTTGGTAAGAAAACCTTCACAACAGTAGGTATAGTCTACCACTCAGGAGCCACAACCAATACAGCTCACTACACTGCATATATAAAAAAGAAATGCGGAAGGTTTGAATGTAATGATACTATCATTACTTTAAAACAAAGATTACCAGCACATCTTGTAAACACTTTTAATATTCTTAAAACTGATCTTTAAAACCTAATCTGTGCATAAACATTAACAAAACTTCAATTACAAAACTATAAACAGTTAGAATATGCCAACAGGTATCTAACTGCCCCAAAAATCTGCAACAATCCAACAGATAGATGAATAACTCGAAAGTATAAATTAAAAACTATGACCAGTTAGAATACGCTAGCAGGTATCCAACTGCCCCCAGATTCTGCAACAACCAAACAAATAAATCAATACCACTACATTATAACAAGAAATAAACAGTTACAATATGCCAACAGGTAACTGACTGCCCCAAAAAATCTGCAACACGCCAACAAATAGAAGATTAGCATGAAACTATAAGTAAACAATTAGACTACACCAACAGGTATCAAACTGCCCCAAAAATCTGCAACAAGCCAACAGATAGACGTTTAGCAAGAAACAAGAAATAAACACAGAAAACAATGAAAGAACTATATTGTAGCTTAACAAAAAAAGTTTTGTTAATCCAGCATGGATTTTTTTTTCCCACAGACCCAATGATTTAATAAACAAACACAGAAACTGAGCAAATTGCACAGTACACTGGTGTGAAATATATTACTTCTAAAGTACTAAATATGAGGGTCAAAATAATGCAGAAATGTCTATTATGCAATGCAATAACTCATTATGAACTACATACTGTAACATATGATCTTTTCTTTTATCACAGAGATTGAAAAAGAATATCTGCTACAGTTACCCATGTCATGAAAAAAATATATCCAATAAAAAAAGTCAAACAGTAAGTGTATAATAATTCTACTCACAAATACTGCTGCATAACACAACCATTCAAGCAAACATCTAACCATACATCACAATCCAAAATGTTTACTTCCATGGGTATGTTATACTGCCGTGCTTGTTACCAAACTCTACAATCTTAATTGCATAGCCTAGCCAAAACTTCACATACAAACTCTACAAATCAAACAGTTCACTAACTTTTGGGTTGTGGATATTTGATGGATGTTTGATTCTATGGGTGTGTTATGCTGCAGTGGTTGTGTCCAGGGCCTAGAGTCTTGGATGCATAGCCGAAGGCCTATGCTTGCTTAGCTTACCATAACTGGTAAATGTCTGGGCGTTTTCGGTTTTACTTGTAATCATAATATGGATAGGTTAGTATTAGTGCAAAGTAACTATAACATCCCTTTAAAAAAGTTTTTGCACTGAATTTGATAGGTTTTTCTTAGGGACGACTGAACCATAACATGCCTTTAGGAAGATTTTTTCCCTGAATTTGATAGGTTTTCAGTAGCGCAATTTAACCATAACATCCCTTTAACAAAGTTTTGTTCACTGAATTTCATAGGTTTTTACCAGGATACCCTTAATTTGTATAGATGTACCATAGAACATACGGAACCCCATGCCCCCATGCTGATAGTCCCAGGGCTCCCGGACTATGCGTCTCTCATCCAAACTTCTCAAAAGGTCAGAGGTTCTCTTACATTGTTGTACCAGGCAGCAAAGACACGTTACATGTACAAAGAGCAACACATAACTGAATTAGAATGAAAAATACAGTAGGTCTACAAACTCTGTACTTATAAAAGCAACAGAACAATTGCATAGGGTATGCAACATAATGGAATGCACCAACAAGAAACATAACGTATGCTCCAACAATATTACCTCAGTGCTGCTTTACATACAAACAAAGAAGGAACTGTTACCGGAAAAACGGTAAAGTACTGAGAACAGGACTGCACTACTACGTGCTAAGTAGACTCAATTTTGTCCTATAACTGCACAGTTTGTTCAGTGTAAAACAGAAGAAAACATTATTTTTCAATTTCTACTGCCAAACATCCTAGAATGGCTGGAAGAAAATTTCTGTCATGATGAAATGAATGAAGATAGTAACCCCAATGGTACACAACACAGTCTGAAAAGTAAGACAGTTAATACACATTGCTTCAATTATTCCTGGCAGATATTTTTTTCTTTAACAGTACATACAGGAAATGAAGAAAATGCACCAGAAGCAGCACCTCTTTCACAAGTGCATACGTGCAAAGGAAATTAATCAGACTGTAAATAAAATGCTAAACAGCCTGGACGCAAAAATGGAGGAATTACTGAACAATTTTGCCAGCTTAAAATATTTTGTACACTGACATATTATGAAAAAATAAAATACCACTGTCCCACCTGCACTTGTACCCCTTTCCCAGCCAACCATCCACACAAATTCCCTGTGAAGAGAGATGTTACAATGAGACCTCGCCTCCCTCCTCCCCTAATGCCCAACCTGAACAAAACCCAATTCCACTGTATATGTCTCAATTTATGCTACCCCTTTCCCTTCAATAATTGTGTCTATTTATGTGTACATAAAGTTTTATATATATACTGTTGCTGTGTGTGTATTTTTTTTTTCCTTTTTTAAAAATCCCGTTATACATCTGTGGAGCGTGGTACCGTCCAGGATGCCCGCAATTTAACAAAATGGAGGTGTCCAATGGACACTGCGCCTGTCCGGCCTCTCCGCAATCAAAATGGAGGTGTCCGTACGCTTGTCTGCATGTCTGCAAACCTGTGACGTAACTTTAATTAGTTGTGGAAGTCTATACCTATCCGCCGGACTCCTACTGTCGGGCATGTCCAAAAAACGTTGTGACATACTTTGATTAGTTTGAGGCGCCCACCCTTGTCAGACGGACACCTGGGCACATGCGCATCCCACCTCCTGGGCCCTATGAACACAGCGCCTGTTCAAAAATATTTGATGTACGTGTGTCACACTTTTAATTAGTTTGAGGTGCCCAAAGCTGTCTGCAGAATACCTATGCACATGTACACAATGTATACCGTTCAATAGGTGTTCTGAGAACAGCTGTCCCATTCGAGAACGTTCGCGATGTCACCATGTGACTGCACCCACGCTGAGCATCAGACCTTATTTATGGACATGGTCTGGACCCCCGGACATCGAAAAAGTGCTTTTTTTGGCAAGCCAAGGTGTTTTACTGTGAAACTATACCATTAGAGAGGTCCCACACTATGCCCCTAGCGATCTGAATACTTTTAGAAACCTTTTAGGGCTGCTTTTGGGTGCAAACCACTTCCTAAAACCCCTGTAAAAGGCCACAACCCAGAGCTGTTCCTCATTCTGTTTTTGGCTGTCCACAACATAGCAGTGGTCCATATTGCTCCTTGCTACTGCAATTGCTTTCTGCCAAAATCTGCTCTGCTGTGTTACTTTTGCTGCTGTGCCAGAATAATGTTTCAGATTGTTCCTTTATAGAATTGCTTTCTGCTCAATTCTGCTGTGCTGTACTACCTTTGGAGCTAATGGCAATCATGACTACTGCTACTGCCTCAGCAACACCTGCACACTCACCCTCACCACCGCCACCACCACCTTCCCAAGGGCCTTGGGAGGGGAACAGACATGGTGATGTAGAGAGGGATCAAGAAGAGAGTGAGGATAAGGTAGAAGAAGTCCCCTTTGCCTGCAGCTAGCATGAGTATTGGGTGTGGAGGCTCTTAGCCATCGTTGGAGATGTGCCCACAGCTTGTGCAAACAACGTTCAATGCATTGAGTGCCAGATGGTGCTCAGTCACGGAAAACCAGGCTTGTACATCTACGGAACCACCTCCATGCGACAACACCTGAGGTTGAACCACAAGCCGGCAGTTCGGAGAGTCGTTCCCTTCAAACAAGGCAGTAGGTTGAGTTCTTCTGCAGCATCCTCCATATCTGCTCCTGCCACCACAAGGGACACTCATGTGGGGCAGAGGATCCCTGAACCCACCTCGCAGGCCATACACACTGCAGTAGACCCTTACCTTTTGAAGGTCACTGTATTGTGCATGTACTGCGACACGGTACTCTGCAGTGTTAGGGAGAATTCTCTGTTTAGGCTGAATTTCCTAACCTAGTGAGTCCCCCAGCAGCTTTGCTGAATTTCTGGAGTTTGTTTTTTTCCATCCTGCCAAGAGTGAGACTCTTTTTCTCCCACTCTTGGACATGAATGTGTGTAATTCCTTTAAATGTCAATGTGTTCTATGGACTATGGGGTCTTTTACTCCATAGGGTCTCATATGTTTTTGCTATGTGTGTTACACCGCACCCTCCGTGCCGTAACACTGGGGCGTCCTAGCGGACCTCCATCATAGACTCCATACCCGGGGACTGACTACTGTCTCCCCGGGCATGTAAAGTCACCATTGGCTTTACTAGACCTAAATTTACTAACAGAACTAGTACAAACCATCTTATTGTGGACGTACTAGTAGGGGTAATTCGATTACTCCTAGGTCTGTTATTCGAGGGGGCACTGTACCGTCCCCCCTCGTCGAGTTTTGACTGGTGGCAGTGGAAACTACTTGTTATATTCGACCCCAAATATAACCCTATGGGATTATTCCCATTGTTGGAGATTGATACTGTTTCTCGTTAATCTCTAACATACCTCCGGTCTACTTATCTTAAATAAGTCTATCGGATGTTATTGTATTTTCTGCCAGAACTCGGCTTTTTAAAATGGTGTCTGTGTTCGTCTCTGTGACTCCTAAACCAAAGGTTGAGCCCTTTGTTCCACTTTTGGCGGGCTTCTGTACAGAGACCCTCCAAAGTGGTGCCATTCTGTCTGGGTTACCACAGGGGCGTGGGAGGGGGTTTAGGCACCCTGGACTGAGTTGCCATGCCAACTCCGGTCGCACTCTGGTGTGATTGGCCCAAGTGGTGAGCCTCCCCGCTCACCACTTAGCATGTGTTGATTGACAGCTAGGCTGAATGAATGGGGGTTTTCTGCATAAAAGCAGGGCTTTTGGGACTGGATCTTCAGAAGTCGCCACAGGACCTAAGAATC
The DNA here is from genome assembly GCF_040938575.1 of Ambystoma mexicanum. Taxonomy (NCBI): domain Eukaryota; kingdom Metazoa; phylum Chordata; class Amphibia; order Caudata; family Ambystomatidae; genus Ambystoma; species Ambystoma mexicanum. The sequence continues at coordinate 1,168,422,158 of NC_090922.1, forward strand.
CCACGAGGGTAAAGCTGAGCCGACCTGCAACGACGACACCTCCGGTGGAGCCCTGCTGAACCGACTCACCACTTCCTGACGACAGAGGAGATCTCCCTGCCGGAGAGTCTCTTCCCCTGACTGGTGGGAACAACCAGTCTACTTTTGCTTTTTCTTCACCTCAGGACGCAGTGGTCGAATTGCCCGTGCAGAGCACCTCGGCAACCGGATAGCCACTACCCCTGTACCGCGACCAAAAGGTTGTGCCTTGTGACGGAGCACTCCGTGGCTGGTCTCTTCCCTGGTGGTGCAACGATCTTCAACTTTCCTTCGACGACGAGATCATCTCTTCTCTTGGCAAAGACCGGACGTTCATCCACCACCAGGAACAACTTCCCCCGCCGGAGCAGTCTCTCCACAATCAAGGTACTGTGTCCGCCTGGCTTCCCTTGTTGCCGGATAGAGTGAGGTGTCTTAATCCTCGCCTCTCCATAGGGTCGCCTCCAAGCTTTCTCTAGCGTGTTGTTCTGAACTGGTCCAATCTTCCGATAACAATTTGCTACAAAGACTCGAACGCATTTCCACTAAGAGACTTTTTGGGACATATCGCCTTGCCTCTCTCCGAGTGGGCCTGGCCTCTGAACTTTATGATCTATCGTGGTTTTTGTCTTCTTGCCTTGCATTTGCCTGTGAAGTATTGAACTGTGTTGATTTCGTAACCTGCTTATTTTTCTCTCCCGTCCTAACGAATACTAGAGTGCCATCTAGGGTGAAGCATACACCTCTGTCTGCAAATAAGTGATGCTGGTAGAACCTAGACTTGTCGAACTATTGTTAGGGGGATTGATCTGTTTTCTTTGTAGAGTAATTGTAATTGAAGTGTTTGCCATAAGAGTGCCAGAGTGTTTTCTATAGATGTGTCGTTATAAATAAATACCTTTATATCTTTACACTGAAGCCTTGTTGTGTCTTTGCTTGTCTTACTGTGAAGAATTGCCCTATGTTGTATACTCCACATACTGCCTAACTCTTCTTGAGGGAAGTCTGACTGCTCAGCCACAGTTACCAAGTGAATCTGTGTGGTACAGACTGCTACCAAGTGGGTTTACTGCCAAACACCTGTAGTCCTAAATCTGTTGCAGTGGTCCCAGAGGGAACTGCACAGGTTTCCGCCTAACATGCAGGAGGGACAATTTTGCTCTGCTTTCGAGGCTACGGTCTGGGAGCATGGGAAAACCTGCCACCTACTTAAGTAAGGCCCACCCAAAATCTTCCTCTCTTCACCTGCCCTTTCTTATCCCTGTGGATAGTGCCCCTTCCCTACCCTCCCGTCCCTTCCTTTCCTTGTATGTTGTGTATAAAATTTAAAAATACAAAACAAGAAAAAAGGCTCTTTTCAGAGCCACCTTTCACAATTTAAAAATAGAATTGCCAATGAAATGATGCAGCCCCCGTGCAGCCTGTGATGTCCGCGGACAGCGCGGTAGTCCGCGTAAATCTAAAGGGAAGTAATGGGTGGCACCATCAACGACATCGCACTATTTTCCAGGAGAAAGTGGTCGCTCTGAAAAGAGCCTTTTTGTACTGTTTCTTTGTTTTTGGGAAGGGTTGAAGTGACCAACACGTCCTGGAAACATGCTTCCTATACTTGCAAAAAGGAATACAATGCATTATAGATATTTTGCAGAAAAAGCTGATTGCCAGAAAAATCTGATTGCCAGCATCAGTAAGATGTACTATTTCTCTGTGAAAAATGGTTGTGCTGCCAAGCTTAATCTTTTCATTGTGGAAGGAGGACATGCAAACATCTCTACAAAAGGTGCAAACAGCCTTCTTGACATTATGCCTCGCTTTCTCCATTTGCAGACCAAATGAAGAAGAACGCAGCCCCACCTGTCTCTGGGCAATCCGAGAAAAAATTACTCGGGAGTTTGGAAACATGTCCATGACTTGCCCAAGTGCCTCCTTCATTGCAAAATGCAGTGAAATTCTGGTAACATGTTCTAAACTGTTCCCTCCACAATGAATGATAATAATGTCCAGATGATCGAGTGTCACAAAGAAGAACAAAATTCAGCCACTTCATTCCACGCACTCCATACAGTGGACATCCACATTATGGAATCCAAGATGTGCAGCCACCCCACATTGTTCTGCATGCACTTCCAACAAATGTATCTAGGAGTGCCCCAAAATCCATACACTCTGCCTTCTGAACAACACACCCATAACAATATTCCTGTGCCCTCCTATCTGCAAACAGACTTTCTGCAACAGTCTCTCCTTACACACCACACCCAGGAAACTTTATTGACCAAACCCTGGCCTCCACAGTCCCATTACCATGCCTGCCATCCTCAAAACCCCTGGATGTAGCACCGGCGAACTACTGCCGTGTCAATGGACATATCGTGCGTTGCACATTTCAACCAGGGTAGAGGATTTCCTCTTTAGTGGTGGCTAAGGGAATCAATGTTCTCATTGCAGAAAACAGACATCTCAGCACTTCTCAAAACATCACCCATGCCTCTATTAACAAGGCTCCTTGCAATATTTTTGCTGGAGATTGAAGACATTAGGATTATTCAGTTGTGCTCTTGGTATTATTCCAGAAATAATCACCTTTGCATTAGGGAAAAGCACCAGAAGTTTTTCCACGAACAACTTCAATACATGAAGCAAACTTGGGGCACTGATGTAGCCCAAATGCTCTCCTCTACAGTGCACCACCAAAACATCAAGACTACCAAAAGTAGACATGTTTCTACAAACAGCGAACACTGCACCATAGAGCCTCCAGTCCTGGAAAATGAAGATCTGCATAAAACACTCTAGTCTTTGTATAGTTCTCCAGATCACATACAAAGGAATCACCCACTATCCACACAGTAACTCCAGCCATCTTATCTACACATCCAACACAGCAATGAAAACAGTATTACTACCCTTTCCTGTTTAGCACACCCTGAACACCTGATTGGATAATCCCCACAGTTCCATTTAAATGTCAGGCATCCTGAGAAGGCTCAGATGTTGCACGTGCAATCCTAGAACTACCACGGTGTCCGTGGCTCTTATAAGGCAGGGCCAGCCCTTTTTCCATTTCCACTTACACTTTATAGCACTATCTCATTGGCTACTGATAAGCAGTTACACAACCATCCACCATTCACATCCAAGACCTCTACATCTAACTCTATCATCTCTGTTCAACACTTAACACTCAACACAGATTTACCATTAAACAATTTACCATTAAACACTCAGACTACAGCTCTCCTGTGATTGCAAAGCTCCTGCAGCGAAAAGTACTATAAAAATATCCACATTTTCTGCTTCCAGATTCATCCACATCTCCATCCATCAACATAAACTACAGGTATGATTATTTTTTTACAGTACTTTTGCAACTCTATTATAAGTGCCTGTGAATAGGGTACCTGCCACTTACCTCCATAACATATTTAAAAAGCATACTTTAATTTGTCCCATTACCTATAATCAACTGGTACTTGCATTGCTATGTGCTTTGAACATTTTCTTTTACCCATATCACCCATTGTAATGTTCAAGCAGTTATTCTCTTCTTTCCATCTGTCATTTTTACAACCTCTTCCACCACTTACACACCTCCTATCAAATTCCCAAAAAGCACACAGAAAAGTAAAACTGAATGTATCTTACCAATGCATACCAAGTACATTCATTGCATGCATGTCAACAGGGTGCCTGCCACTTACCTTGCACAGTTCACAGAATGCACCATTACGTAAAAAGCAAAATAATGTATGTGTGCATTGAGAACAGTACCATTTATAAATGTGGATAAATAAATCAAACGCTGAAATGATTGCTCCACTAAATACCAAGGATATATCTGCAGAAATGTTAATGGGATTGCACACATGAAAACATACTCCTTTCAATCTGTACATCTTTCTGAAACTTTTTAACACCCTACTACAACTTCCACTAATCCATTTCCAAACTAAATAGTCCTACAGCAACACACACACTTGCTAAAGTGAACCTCATACAGCACATTTATAAATAAACCACTGACACCCTTACCAAAACTGCTGATGCTCCCAAGTCCCCACTCATATACAAAGCTATGCAGATATCCTCCTACAATTTTAAACAGTGTATTCTCCAAATGCAATCACTATGGCATTAACAAACATATGTTCTTACGTCCTTCTTTCACAGTTGCAGTGCAAACGTCTCCCCTGAAAGCCAGTGGTGTCTCAAGTGTAAAATACAACCTACAAGAAACCTACTCTCAACATCCAACAAAGTAAGTGCTATACTATTGTAGTCTTCTGCCTTTTACTCAAACAGTGGAGTGATCTTGTATTGTAGGATACACAATTCCATCAACCCAACTGTATTTGCTTCATTCTTACTCATTGCACCTCAACAGGTGCCCACTTCCTATTGCCATCTGGCCGCCATTATAGTAACACACAGATAACAATACAGCCTTCCCAAACTAAAGTAACAGCCCATTACACAATCACACACCTCTACGTATATGCCTACCCTCATATTCAAACACTCATGCACAGTGCACACATATACATTGCACAACCTGCACACACGCACTTTCCTTTTTTCTCCAACAGATAGTAGAGAATGCCTACCAAAAAGCAGCTCTGTAGAAAACAACGCGGAAAAAGAGAAGATCAACCTAAAAGCACACAAAATAGCCATCCGCCTCTCGTAGAATTTGTACAGAAAGTTCAAACAAAACAGCTAAGACAGTGACTAACGAAAATGGGAGCACTAAACAGAAAACAAACTGGTAACGTAGCCACAAGTAAGCATTCCAAAAAACTAATTTTACCAAAAATGTTCCACCACAGAGTCCTCCAGAATGTTTTAAATGCCGGTGAAAAATCACACTCAACCCTTAAAACTTACTGCAGAAAACTGATCCTGGAAGCTCTTGTAGACAGTGCAATGGTCCTCAAAAGGACATTCTTTATATTAATTTTAAACAGAATGGAACCACTAATAAATTTAATTAGTAAATTATAACCAGTACTTCGAAACAAACACAATATCAGCATACATACCTTTGGCAAACATCTGTACAGGTGAGTGGAGTCATACTGCCACCAGAGAGCCATATTTCAATGAAGAATCATACAAACAAGAGCAAACAAACCAAATTGCCATACATACCAGTATGCAAGGGTATGAAAAGGTAGACAATACCGTAATGGAAGAAGAAACACTGCTTTCAAAAATATCCCCATCAAACTTAGAATCAACTCTCCATTCCACTGAACTAATATGCCCCATCTGCAAATGGTCATGCATATCAATGTGTAACGTACACCAACAATCTATCAAATCTTTGCAGCAGTTCCTCAATCACTATGTGAAAGAAAATGACAAAAGAAAAATCAAAATACTACAAACTATGGACTCCTGTCCAGTGCAAAAATGCACAGGACGACGAAGACATTCATTAGCCTGCATTTCTGGATCTGCTAGCAAAAACAGCTTCCACCATATCAAAATGTTAGCAACACACCATTCTACTGTAAGAAATCTTGTTCACAAACTGTACTATGCAAAACGTCCTGCTTTAGAACTGAAGCATTTAAATTACATTCTCCTACACGTACAGCCAAACAACGGCTCAAACAAATAGATCACATCCAAAACAAATACTTTGGAGCTGAAGAGCACTTACAAAATCCAGTAACTTCAGAAGACAGTAGCGACAACCTTGCATGTGTCAACTTTCTATTACACTCATACAAAAAAGAAATGGCCAAGTTTAAAAGCACATCTGCTGGAGCACCAAACAAGTATGTGTGTCTTGTCACAGAACTTTTTATACAAAGTGCACAAAAAACTATAGATATAATGTACAATATAGAAGACAATGAGGAATCCCAATGGTTCCAATTAGCTCTCTAACTTATAGCAGAAAACAAATATGAAATTACTAACCCCTCAATAATGTGCACATACTGAACTGCATAACATAACAATAACCAAATGCCTTACAGGGCTATCAGTAATCATTTGGAAATATTCCCACTGCCAAAACCACTCCAACAGCTTAATTTGTATGAGACCATTATAATCCAAACAGTACGCCCATTTCAAGCAATAATATGACTACAACAAAAAACTGCAATTACTGAGAGGCATTTGTGGCTAAGTAGTTTATTTGCCATTAAAACACAAAGAAAATGTAGACACTCTAGGAGTGCAACGGCCAATAGAAAATCTTTGATTATCCTGGTGAATGTTGTACGTACAAAAGACAAAAAATATTGGTAGTAACTAGTAGACTTAAACAAAGTTAAAACAAAAGCCCTGCAACATCTTAAAGACACCAATGAATACTACAAAGAAATAAACATTGAAGTAAACCTGAAAGAAACAACCAAAATAATTGAGGACTCCTCAACAACTGGTCAATTTGAACTTTTAGATCCTACTGCAGCCTCCAATATGTTAGACCACTATACAATTCACCAACTGCACTCCAAGGACACCATAGATGATGCACTGGAAACATATCAAATGCGGCAAGCCAAAGGATCTCCAATCAGTATAGAGAGAAAAGTATAGAATCATAAGCCTTTCCTTTACTTTTCCCTACTGGAAAAGGTGGAATGTATGATGAAAGATGCACACAACTAACAGCATCAGAACACAGCTCTTTACAAATGTATTCTTAAGACCCTAGATTCAGACAAAATGTGGAATACATATTCCAACTTCTCTTTGTAATTGAACTTGCAACTGTATGTTATGGAGTTGCACACACGAAAACCGGTCCTAAAGTCACGCATTTCAAATCTCTGGGCAAACATGCATGGTGTGAAAGAATACTGGTTCCAACGACACGCAGATGTACGGTGTATGCTACGCAACCTTTCCCACCCACATGGTTTGTCACTTTAAGTTGTGCCAGAGTATGTATGGGAAGACTTGCACACTTTGCTAGGCATAGCAAACAAAAACAAAACAGATATAGACATGAAAACACCAGGATAACTCTTCTCTCTTCATCCTGTAAATGTATCAAGGTACTTCCATCATCGCATTATCGCCATGCTGCACTTCATTTGTAATAAAAGACTTCCTCCCATCTGAGAAGTGGAACACTTCTTTTGGAGAAAAGTATATCGAGCACCACACATCCAAATGCTTTGTGGATTAAAAATGCTCCTGTTTTGCAGTTCATTCACAAATATGTCACTTACGAAATCAGTTCACAAAGTACACATAGCGACGTACATGCACAAATCTTGCAGTTTCAAAGACACAAGTGTGACAAGTAATGTCGGCGCAAATATAAAAACAAAGGCAAATACTCCACCAAATGCTGCTGTGGTTTCCCTAGATCAGTTTCAGCAACAGGACAAGTGAACAGCTTCATGTCTTCAGTTAGACATAGTGTAAAAGGCAAATCTCCTAAGAACACATACTGCTTAAAAAGAACTGAAACATCAAAGTACATCAATAATTACAATGCAATCATTGCACTCTTAAGGAATGCAAATATAGATGTGCAGTACATTGCAGACAATTCCACTGCAGTTGCACGATATGTCACAGCCTACTTAACCAAAGCAGATTAAACAATGCTGAAGGACCTCTGTTATGACATTTCATCAGACAAAACACTGTCACAGGAATTGTACAGCTTTGGTATAAAAGTGCTCTCCCATAGAGAATGTGGTTGCTATGAAGCCACAGATGATTTAACCGGCACCACCTTACATGGTAAATCTGAAAACATAGTCTGGCTAAGCCTTGGTCCTGCTGCATCCCGAAAAAGAGTTCTGAAATCATACCAAGAGTTAGCAACAATAGCCAAAAATGATTTAGAAGCCATGCGCCTATACCACATAGCCCAAAACGTCTCATACAAAAATGACATTAAACCAGATGAGAAAAAGGTAAATACATAGTCGAAAGTTGAAAGGGCAGCCAGGTAAAACGTACGTAACACAGCCTAATTAATCATATGAAGCTGTCATTAAAAATGCCTCAACACAAAGAACTGTACTTCATAGCCCTACTGCAACTTTTTAAACCATGGAGAAAAGAAAAAGAGTTATTAGACACTCATGCCTCCTATGAAGATGCTGTCAATGCAAGTGAAAGCAACATAACAGATGTTAACGTTACATAGTACAAAAAGATGATGGGCAATGAACGTCAACAAGAAGGGGAACCTCAAGCACAACTAAATATAGAAACTCCTGACATCAGTCAACCTTCTCTGACAGGAAGCCAAGAATCACTTGGACAGCCACTCATAGCAAATGAGGCAGAATTAGCCATGACTGAAGAAGAGAACACCATGTGTCAGTGTGATTAATCTGCAAAAGACTTTGCTCTACTGAAATCACCACTAAACAATGAGCAGTGTACCATTTTCCTAGAAGTAACTAAAGAAATTGAACATGGCATGCAGCACAAAACTAAAACTTGCATCTGTCAACACTATAAAACGGTACGGCTGTATGTAAGTGGTTAAGCTGGTTCAGGAAAAACATTCTTAATAAAAATCATCAGTACATTTCTCCAACAATTAACAAACAACAAGCTTTCAGCTGTTGTAACGCCCCCACAGGTTTAGCTGCCTACAACATAGGTGTTGTCACTTTATATCGATTGCTACACCTTCAATAGAACACCAAAACAAATTAGAATACTACAAACTTTCAACAGAAGCTGCTATGGAGCTACACAGCGTTTTGAAACAAATGAAAATGCTCCTAATAGATGAGATGAGCATGGCCTCCAACCTAATGTTGGCTTTGATTCACTTCAGATTGCAAGAGGTCCTCAAAGCAGAATACAAAGAACTCTTTGGAGGAAAACATGTTATTGTTTTCGGAGATCTCGTTCAATTAACACCAGTGAATTCTGAACCTATTTTTAAAACCTTAGGACACAAGCCATGGCGTAAAACTCTTAGAATCATAGGCAATGTAAATCTCTGGCAACATTTCCAATACAGAGAACTAACTGAAAACATGAGTCTGCAGACCTCAACTACATCAATATTTTAAAAAGCATTCGGATTGGTTTACTATCTAAGGAAGCTCAGTCTAAATACCAGACACAGCCATGAGCTATATGGGCATTACACATGTGCTACTGATGTCATGGAACAATTAGCACACACAAATGTGAACTGTATGTCCTTAATGCCAGCTCTAGCAAGCTGTGCACAATTCAATGAAACAATGCTGAAAAAAGAAGTGCAACCACTAGTGCAAATTTACTCCACAGACAAACTGCATGTACACGGTATGATAATGCCTATGTGTGAATTAGCTATAGCACAACTAAATACCTTACAAAGTTCTATCTCTAACACATCTAGTTTGGACAAAATGTTAAGACCGCGTTTAAACTGTATAGTAATGCTAAAGTGTAACCTTCACCTGGAGCAAGGTTCCATTAATGGAGTACTAGATACAGTTGTTGGCTTCCAGATAAACCCATTTGACAACAGCATTCAGTTTATAAACATCCACTTTGACAAACTTTCAGAAGTTAAAAGGATAGGATGCTCAACAGCCCGATTCCTTCTTTTCAAAGACATGTATGTAGGCAGAGAACAGTTTTCTCTGTTGCTAATATACACAGTCACAATTCATAAATCACATGCTCTAACCTCAGATCAAGCATTGATTGATATTGGCAGCACAGTCTTTAAAGAAGGCATGAGTTACGTAGCACTGTCATTCCTAAGTACACTTGAAGGACAATTTCTAGTCAATGCTGACATTCCTTGCATCATAGAATACAATAGACTACGTGCACTCTACACACCCAATCTCAAAATGCAGCCTGTTCCTCAAAACCACAAACTTTGTAAAAGAAAACAAATGCAATCAGAATGTATTTATGATCTCCCAACAGGACCACCAAAGAAATTGCAATCTTCTCATACTCCATCAACTACCAAAAACTCAGATAAATGCACTGAATAGGAAAATACTTACCCAACTGCACAAACAAAGAGAACTACCTCTTTGATCAAAGCACGTGGACTTCTGTCAAATGACTAAGACACAGAACTATCTGGTCCATTCAAATTATCCAATACAACTGGTGTAAATTACTATGCACATGTAGCAATCAATGTTGAAAACATTTAAACAGCGCAGACCTGTTGTGTTTACAACTGCTACTCCTTCACAGAAATGCAACAAACTATCCTGAGAACACTTACAGTGTATCATGAATAAGGCAGCAATTGGACTTCTGTGCTGGAATGGCGAGATTCCCTATAAACACACAAGAAGCTCCACAGGAATCTCTAATGGGGCTTACTACAAGTACTGGAAAGCATTTGGAAACATGTATGCACTCTCTGCATACATCTTTCCAAATGCTGATGGAGGAACAAGTGAGAGCTTTGTCTATGTATCTATACTTAACTGTGAATCCATTCCATTTCAGCAACTCGTACAAAATGCAAACCATAGCATATTATGTACTACTTGCAATTCTGATAATTGTTCCAACTTACAGATACAATGACAGAGCCCATTCATAATATTAATGTTTTTAACATAAAATGCAAATGGAACCAAAAACAACTACAAGCTTACTAGCATCACACATGGACAAGTGTCACTTGGCAAGAAAACCTTCACAACAGTAGGCATAATCTACCACACAGGTGACACAACCAGTCACTATACTGCATACATTAAAAAGCAATGTGCATGGTTTGAATGCAATGCTACTTCCATAACACTAAATACAGATTACCAGCAGATCTTGCAAATGCCTACTTAATATTCTTGAAACCAAAATATACTCACTGATCTACAAAATTAGAATAACCTACTCCCCAACACCCACCATACATATATAATTACACAAACAAAATTACCTTCTACTCTGTGGAACTGGAGTAACTTAGCATACAGCAACTATCCAACAAATACATCAGTTTAACTGTTATACATTTGTTTTCCCAAATACCCAATTATTACAGTCACAAGAATAATACGTGTAGAAAAATCACACTAATATTGCTTCCGACATGGTACTTTAAAAAAAAAAAGTACTGAGTATGATGGTTTCAAACTGTCCTCAGTAACCTCTGAAACCACCAACTACTAGAATAAGGCAACAACTGTCTAACAATGCCCATACCAATGCAAGAAATACACAAATATTCATAAGTACTCCTATAGTGCTGCAACAGCACTTCACAATATTGAAAAATGTAAATGTACCAAAAACAATGTACAAGCTTCTAAACATACCATGCAAAAATGAGAAACTGTAAACAGTTAGAATACGCCAACTGGTATCTAACTGCAACCTAATACTTCAATATTACTTGCAGCATTCAAACTGACAAACTAAACCTTCAGCAACCACAGTGCTACAACCATACCCTCAAAAACCTGCACACTATCAACAGAATATGCCAACAGATATCTAACTCCCCCCCACAATTCTGCAATATCACAGTGCAATGCCACAATACTTACAGAACATAAGCAACAACCAAATGCATAAAGAAATACTGCTAAAAAGAGGAAACAGATGAACAGCTAGAATACGCCAACTGGTATCTAACTGCAACCATTCTACCAACACTTCCAAAACACAAATCATACACCATTTCAATTTCTCCTACTGCAACAGTGCACCTTTAACATTGCTGTAACTAGTGCACACGTCACTAAAACAGACTGTGCAACATAACAACAAATGAATGTAGACGTTTTACTTCAATACTGCATGGATTTTTTTTTTCCACAGACCCAATGATTATGCGAAGAAACACAGGAACTGTGCACATTGCAGAGTGCACTTGTTTAATGCATTGGTAATTCTGAAGTACTAGTTATGAGGGTCCACAAAGTATACAAATGTCAGCAATGCAATGATCTACAAAATGGCGAAGTACCTACCCTAACATGTTTTCTTTTACCACAGAAAATGAAACAACGATTACTCCTACATTTCCACATACCATGCACAAAAACTGCATAGGCCCTCAACAATGCAAACATTATTGGTGTCATACTTCTTTATAATCTCAAAATTGCAATCTATACACATATTTCTGCAATCCTCATACCAGTATCATAATATTGTACGCATAGGTACATTATATTTTGGTGCTTGTACCCACCTCCTACACTCTTGTGTGCATACCCTACAGTATATGGCCTCTGACCATGCACTCAATACTCCAGAGCCTGGCCACAACCACCACAGCATATACTGCCATGAATGCAAACATCTACCAATTTACCACAAACCACAAACATAACACAGCCGCCTTAACCCTATCCAATTCAGTTCACGTAGTATTGCAGGACTTCCAGCCAATGGACAAACTCTTTGAAGAATGGCCTCTGCACGCACGGCTCTAATAACTACCCGCAACCAATACATCATAATATAGTAAGCTACGGAATACTGTCCACATTGACCACAACCCAAACACAGAATGCATCCATATTTTGTACATATTACACCCTAAACAAACATCCTCATATCATCTACAATCTCCTCCCCTTCCTTAATTAAGCTTGTCTGCAGTCACGACATAAACTGCTTACCTCAGGATTTATCCTACCCTAATGAAGGCTGCCTGCCTGAGGACCCATCCGTGAACAGCCATACTATTTGTGGACACTGTGCGCCCACCACTGTCTTCTTCCACCTAAGCAAATACATCATCTGAACCATTTTTCACTCCCCCACCCTTTCGAGCCCCTCTTCCCACCACCAGATGCCTCAAAGCATGTTTTCAAGCCCCTTTCACCGCTGCACTATCCTCGGATACAACATTGCAGGCGTTTACAAAAATGGTGACGCACATCACGCTTACTGCCAGCCAATCAGCAGACATGCCGAATATCTGCTGACATCATGCCACCCTCCTGGCCAATCGTAGTCCTGTTCACACAGTGAACAGGGAAATGGGCCACAGAGCGGAGCCAGATATCACACATTTTGTGGGACCTACATTTTACCTGTTTTTTTAAAAAACTACTAGACAGATTTTCACAAAATGTACAAAAGCACCCTTTCGGGACCAAGACAACGCTCCTGCCGCAAATCTGGTGAAAATCCATCCAGCGGTTTAGGCTGTAGGTTTTTCTCCATTCAGTCTATGGAAAAAAAATTGGGACCCCCTATAACTTTGCCCCACCTTGACAAAACCTCACCAAACTTGCCTCCCAAAAAGTGGTCTTCCTATGGGTTTAGCAACTTAACCATAACTACACGCCCGCTACCGTGGGCCATGTAATAAATATATATATATATATTATAGGACAGCGATAGCCACCCTATAGTTAAGGTGAGACGGCCTCCAAAAGTGATAGGGACTCACAGGCCCCCACAGACTAGAGTTTCATACAGATATGTCAAAAAATAAGAAAGTAATTAAGAAGAAAAACATTTTTTTTTACAAAGTTGCAGCCTACATGCCGTCCATTTCCCATAGACAAAGAAGGTTAATTTTTTCCCAAGTGCACAACCCAAACTGCTGGATGGATTTGGTCCAAACAACTCGGGCACGAAGCGTTTACTCATGGTCCATGCATGGTTTGGGGTTACTCAGTGCAGTAGTTATATAAATATTTGATGGAGAAAGGGCTGCCCCTTCTCAAAAATAGATAGCTGTATCTCACCGAATTTACTGCAAACATGGTGTTTTTAGAAACGAAACAGCCACCATCTTGTTTTTCTCTAAATGTGAAAGATATTGCAGGTTATAGCCGAGAATATGGGAAAATGAAACCCCGTAAAAAAGCCATTTGCAGGTCAAAAACATGCAAATTCCTTCAGGCAAGAAGTGGGGTGGGGTGTGGCTAGAGGGCACTAACTGACATTTGGGAGTTGGAGGGGGTCTAGGGACCGAGTTTGCAACACAAAGCATTCTGCAGCCTCGGTTATAGTCGTGAATAGTCGACATCTCTAAGCAAACAGCGTCACAGAAACAGCATGTGTTGTGGGGAGAAAGGGAGGGGGCAGGGAAGGTGAGTAGGCCAACTGGGGGTTAGGGGCAGCTGGCAAAGATGATGTGGGGAAAGCATTCTTTTTGTTGCAATTTTCCAATATTTGTGGCTATAAAAAACTACGGATAGCCAAGGGTATGTGTAGCTCAGTACCCACAGTTGTAGATTTTAATTTTTTAAAGATATTTTTACAGCTATAGTGACTTTGGGGGTGAAAAATCACTGTCCATGGTCAATGATCATGGCCAGTGACACAATTGCCATCCAGGTCTCACATCCATGCAGTAACCAGGAGAGACACTGCACAAATTCAAAGTGAGGAAGAGGCTAGCCTCCACAGGCCATGTTGCCTGATATAGGAACCAAAGTTACAAGACCACTTAGAGAAATGAGTTGGCCCTTTCTCTGCTTTGAAGCTAAGCAGGGTCAGACGTAGTTACTGCATGGATGGGAGACAGTCCACAGTCCTGACTGCTGTGGGTTTTCTTAGCATCCACATTATTTTTTTTAAAACATGCTACTGTCATTCCTTGAAGGAATTGCACTCAGAGACAATTGTTTTACCTTTTGTTGAATGGCATTCTGGTATTTGAAGTCTCACAGTCAAGATTGGGGGAATAATGCCATAATTGTACACGTTTTGCCTAAAATAGTTCTATAAGAATTTATATATGTGGGTGACACTATGCAATGTGTACTTTTGATGTTATGTTTACAAAGCTGTGTATTGTTGAAAGCCAGAAATTAAGGTGAGGAGGGGAATAGATGAGATAGCAAGTAAGTCATGAGTATTTGCCCACAATGTGACAAGAGAGTTTGTAATCCTAGACACTGGCACAGTTATTCTGCCATGATTGTAGCTGATTTTCAGGGCACGAGTAAAGAACATGAGTGGGTAAAGAACGTGGCTTTCTTTCATAGGGCGGATGCAACAAATGGGGTTTTTGAGGTTGGCAAGCTTGCTTCCGTATTTGGCTACAGGGATAATACTCAGCTTGTCATGCTCCCATTGCATATGCTTACCCACAAGACTACAAGCATTGTATTGGATTTTGTTTAATAGGGAATAGTTCACGACAGATTGACGGGTTTAAAAGGAAAGCACCTTTTATACTTGCCAGCATATTTATTAGAACATTTTCTATCGCAGGTTATTTTTCTGGTGTTCATTACTTTGTTAAAAAGTCCATTGCTACTTTGACTTCCGCACTTTCTTCTAAGAGGAAGGTCAAATAAACTACATGTGTATATTTCACTTTAAGATATATGTTCACTTACTGTGTGTGTATTTAAGGGTGCAGGCTTTTCATTTTTGCTATGGGTGCAGAAAGTACCTGGCCATATGTTATTCTTGCAGTCTGTCAATTTTATTCCCATTTCCGTGCTGCTTAAATGTGGTTGGTAGGGGTTGTGCAATGTATAGCAACAGTCACCAATAGTCACCAAGAGACTGGCCATAAAACAAGGAGTTTTGCTACCTCTATGTCATAAGTTTGTGTGTGTTTATATCCTGGTTTCAGATTGCCCTTCTTAATTCTCTGAAGGCTGACTGAATTTGACCATAGTCAACCTCTTCTGGCTCCTGGTCTTTTGGTTGTATACACATTCTGTTGTGACCCTCCTCTACTTTCACCCATTGCTTCCATCTTTGGTAATTTTCACAGATCAATCCTTTGATGGTCACTATGAGTGAGGCATGATCACAATGGGCCACTTTCTCCACCACCATAGATACGAGCGCAGGGAGTAGTCCAGGGAGTAGTCCTGGTGACACCGTTTGACCAAGTAGGGGCCGTGGGATGTCCCCCTTGATGTTTCCATTTCAAAGATGTATCCCTCTGAAGAGGGACAATCTAAATCCAGCTATGTTCCCCTACCCACAAAATACGCGAACCGGAAGAAGAACCAAAGACAATATGGCAGCTGATCGTACAAGCTCGCACCAATCCCCCCTACACCTCCTGTGGACAAGTACAATGAAAGATACCCTCTCAGTCAACCTTAAAACCCAGGAGCAGTGCAAACATTACCCAAGGTGGATGAAACGAACAGAGTGGAATCAACGACAGCTCCATTGACAGTATCCACTAAAAGAGCCAAGAAGCCATGCATCAAGTCAGTAGACAACACGACATAGCAGCGTTAGACATGAAACACACGTGCCTTCCGCACATTCAGGACACACTCCCTAATACACGAAGAACACATGAATACAGTTCTATACGTGAGAGGACAGTGACATGCACATACTGTCCGCACATTTATTAATTTGCCATTATCTTGTCGCAGCAACGCAGAAACCACAAGAAGCAAGAAGATTTTGTGTACATGCTTGCAGATGCTTACATGCAAATACCCCTATGGAAAGGCAGGAGTACTCAATGGACCTGACAGAGCCATAATCTACTAACCTATAGATACTACGTAAAAGTACATACAGCAAGAACCAGACCATGACTTAGGAAATCACAGTATGCAACAATTGTCTCAGAAAGCTGAAGCTAAGCTGAATAGTGCGCAAGCCAGAGTTGCTGTGTGTCGTACATGGCCACTGCCATGGTCGCAATGTTGCAAGTGACATTCTTTTCCCTGAACTGAAGTAACACCAGCAGGATGGATACAAATAAGTCTCCTTAATTGCAAACTAATTCAGAGCTCCACAGCTCACAAACATGGTCTCTGGAAACGTGGTCCAGCAGGGCTGACAATGAGCCAAGAACTGGCAGCTGTGAAGATCCTCCTTCTTATGGGACAGACAATGGTTGCAACAAAGTTGTTGCAACCAGAGCAGGAGTTATACACTGAGAAAGGAGCACGCTCATGATTATGGTGGGTCATACACGGTTATAATGCAGACACATAGTTGTACATATTACTTTGAACAGGTACACTCCGAGCTGAGATCCAATGTTACGCTCACCTGGCTCCCACAGGGGTGTCGAGCGGAACTGGACAGCCATGGTCTCCACCAACGTGATGCGTAGTGCAGAGATGACTGACTGGACTGGCCCACCACCCATCGTCTGCTTGACCCGTAGAAGTAGTCTCCTAAAGATGGGGAAAGGGAATTAGCCACCTGTGGATTTGAGTAGTAACACCTCACTGCGTCCCCACTTATCACTTCTGACATTCCCTTTCACAAAGCTCACCTTATCATTTTGTATGATGAGCTCTCCATCCTGCGAAGAATGCAGGGGCACGTTGATGACCAGTTACTTCACTGGCTTGAGGGTATTGGAAGAGTTCTGGACAAATCTTGGCTCCAAACCTCCGGGCGAAAGGCCGTAAGTATATAGTTCTAAAGAGTTCAAAATGTCCGAATAATCACTCTTGTCCAATTCCTTGTTTCTTTTGCAGCTTAGACCCAAAAGATGATGGCTTCTGGAAGCTGAAAGCGTTCAGGTAAGAGTCTGTGTTTTGTAACACTGTCCGGTAAATGATGCCAAGGTTTAACTCGCTGCTTTCTCTTTTCTTGCAGGTGCAGCGTAGAAAGATTTGGCGTGCTGGTGGATAATACCTCCTGCGGTAAAATCAGGTAAGCATATGGTGGCAAGAGATTGTCCTTGTTTGTTCCCTTGGCTCACCTTGTTGTTTTCTTGTCCCCCTTAGGTGCTAGAATGCGGCAACCTGGTGATGGAGACAGCACCGGATCGTAGAGATGCTGCGAGGAACGGTGAGTATGGTGCGGCGCTGCTGCTGGCGATGCGACACGTTTAAAATGAAGTCTGTTTCTGGTTTGAAGATGCGCTGAATCCGAAATCAGGTAAGAAATCCAGTAAAGTTCTTGTTCTAACCTTTCTTCTTCTTTCCCATCTTTCTAGGCGTTCTGGGGTCGAGGCGGGCGTGGCAGGATGCTGGATGCTGACTGCAGACAAAGTGAGCGTTACGCTGCTGAATGCTGAATAACGCAAAGCATGTGCTGCTCTTCGGGCGTGGTTTGAGTAGCCTTCAAAGTAGTCCCAGGTAAGTATTCTGCCACAACCACACCCGAGTAACAAAATAGTTCCTAAGATAAAATAGTCCCTTCAAGCCTCACATGGGCTTGGATGCTTGGATCCCTTGCAGCATGGTCTGCATCAGGTATGTTTTAACATATGAGCCAGGCGCCTATGGCGCCAGGACTAATGTTCCATATGAGCCTGGTGCCATAGGCGTCAGGACTGTACCCAGATAGCCCCTAAAAGGGGTTGCTGGGTTTGCTCCAGGTAACATGATGCCTGCTTCCGGGGTTGATGGACTTGGTCTGGATGCCCGGGGGAAGGCATCATGACATCCAACTTGAGTCCCAGGCCTGGAGGCGGACAGCTCGGCCAATCACGATTCAAGACCTTTGGGGAGGATAGTTGGGGGCACCGACCAATCATCAGGGCCACATACTGCAACATTTAGAAGTAGCAGTTTTTCGGGGATGGTCCCGGCCTGACACCTGACATGGGAAGAACCAATGAAATAACCTAATAGGGACCGCTCTATGTGGATAACCACTCAACACCCAATCCTGAGTGGAGATATATTTCCTGGAGAAGGGCCCAGAACATGATGTCATTGTAACGCAAATTCTGTACAAAACTGGCCTGTCGGTTTGTTGGCTGTAATAAATCACAGTTGAACTTGCTGCCTGCCTGGACTTGCATTCATTTTGGGGAAAGGGAAGGAGTTAGGGCTTCCATGAGTTCTGAGTTCGCAACTCCTAGTAAACCACCCTGCTTGCCTGGGAGTTCACCCTAACAAGTTGGTAGCCGAGGTGATGGTTTGTGACGTCAGCCCAGCCAGAAGCTGCCTCCTTCGCCTCAATATCTGAAAGGCCTTGGGACCGTAGCAGGCATTGCAGGATAACCGGAAAAGCGCTAACCAGAGAAAGGTCATCGGGAACCATATTGGGAATGATCCCACCCACGATTGGCATAGGGTCCAAAGCAGAACAGAAGAGCGAGGCGAGCAGTTGACAGGGAGCCAGTGGCCGAGCATTGTCATCAGTCATGTAACATAAGTATTGGTCCGAACAAACAGCAATGTTGGTGTAAGGGAGGGTGTTGAGTGGTTTGGGAGGTGGGAAGTATTGTTGGTAGTATTAATAATGTGTTTTAAATATATTTAGTAGTGTAGGTTAGTAGGGACCTGAGCGGAGGTAGAAGTCCCTTTTCTATGTCTAGGGAATGTTCGGTTTTCGAGGTAAAAGGTTCTGGTGAATAACCAGGACTATAGATGCGAAAGGCTTGGACTATAGTAGTATGTAAATAAAGAAGTCCTGTGAATTGGGTGGTTTAGCTCGGGGCATAGATGTCAGTATTCCCATGAGGGTTAGCTGGAGCTATCCTAGATTGCGGAAGGTGAAATAGCTGGTTAAGTCACCTGGAGAGAGGCGTTTCACATGTTTTGCGATGCAACCAGTGCAGTTAGTCACAAGAAATAGAAGTATACTCTGCCCTGGAGAGGCGGGAAGACAGATGTGGGATATTGTACGGTTGTTCGGAATCTTGTCTGGGATTGGGAACAATGGGTCATTGTTTGTACGAGCGTAAATTGTCTATCTATCCAATTTGAAAATTAGCTTGGTGATGTCATCCTTAGGTCGGTGGAGAGTTTTAACAGTGAGGAGCTAGTATTGTGGATTGGTAGAGAGGTGATCAATTGGTGGTAAGCAGAAGGTGCATGCACAGGATTGTGGTGGTGTATCGGAGAAGGCAGCACCTGTACGCGGAGTACGCCATGTAGGGTGCAGAACAACAGAGGCTTGTATCAATTGAAAGTGATAACGCTTGTATTGTAAACTTTCTCCCTTGACAACGATAGTCGAAAAGCTCGACTTGAGGTCAGGTAAAACCATAAGTTACCTGATGTATCAGGGAATGGTTGGGGGAGTAACCCCCATTCAACACATGTGCAAAACACGGCCACTCTATAACTATAAGATTGTTAAATACAGTATAAAATGGTCCAATAATACTGAAGGGAAGGTACTGAAGCCATGGCCACCTAATGGCAGTTTCTCCAGGGACATGCAGCCATTTCTACTGACACACTTACAGAGCACCTTCAAGGGGAGGAAGCTGGAAGTTAAAAGGCCATATTCAGCTATGGTGCATGTTCCAGGAGGTTAAGGGAGAGCATGTATGGATGATGAACCAGCAGGAGGCGAAGGCAGAGGGGTCTGACCATTCTGCACCTCCCCCTGCTCCTAGTGTAATATCTGATGATACAGATGATAACAGGGAATATATCCATTAAGGGAACTATGGCTAGTGGAAGGGTACTCAACTCCAACCTATAAATCACCACCATATACCAAAGAGGAGAAACTGCAAGGTGCAGAGCAGGCCGCCAGCAGCACTGAAGCAAACGAGGAGGAACTGCAGTGCGCCAAAACAGAATTCAAGGGTATAGGTATGGAGGAATGTATAGCAGCACAAATACTCTTGAAACTTAAAGGGAAGACAGCAGCAGTAGCAGAAGGGGCAACACAGGCCATAGAGGGCTTGGAAAGGGAGCAAGGGAATCATGACTCGGTGGCGCACGTGGAGGAGGAGGAGCAATGACAGAGGGACAAGGAAGCAAGGGTAGAACGTGAGGACAAGGAAAAGAGGAAGGAAGAGAAATTGGAACTGGAAGAGCGGGAACGGAGAAGGAGCTGGAGATAATGGAGAGGGAGCGAAAAGAGAGAATAGAACGGGAAATGAAGGAGAGGGTAGAGTGGGAGAAAAAGGGAAAGAAGAGAAGGAGGAAGAGCTGGCAGAGTGTAGAAAGCAGATAATAGAGCAAGAAACACACAAGTTTGAAGAAGGAAAACAGAGGAAGTTACAGTTGGATAGGCTAGCAAGGGTACAAGCACAAAAGGAGGAAGATGAGAGAGCTATAAGTGCAGCAGGTAAACAGGCTGCACTAGAATGGGAAAGGAAAAGGAGGGAGGAAGAAGAGAAAATGAAAAGGAGCAACAGAGAGACATGTGCGGGTAGCCCAACTGGGAGTTGTGCAGCACTTATAGGTCTATGGAAATGAGAGAACACATATAACTTAATTAATATTGATTTTGAGTTAGAGCCTAACGCTGACTTAACATCGCAGAAGTTGAATTTTTTTAATGATTTTTATAGTAACATGGACGTAGGGTCTGACAATGATGACAGACACAGTGGTGATGAGAGAGGGAGCACAGCAAACTCTACCTCACACGGACAGGTGAAGGGACATAATGGGAGTGCAGGTCCCAGGATCAGAGGGATGGAGGATCCAATTTTGGGGAACGCACACAACAGGCAATTGATGGGTGCACTACGCAGAAACCATACGTCAACAGATTAAGGGATCTCCCACGGCACAGGAGGGAAAAGACAGCACTGGCCAACTCCACAGGCCGACTGTTTAGAGCACTTGATGAAATGAAAAGAGTACCCAGGCTAGAACCCGCAGACGTTTGCAAAGACATTGAGGGGGAATGAGGGCACATTCAACTTAGACAGTACAGAAGAATGCTAGAAGAAAGGTCAGCATATTCACAGATGCCCCTATTAGAGAGAGGTGGGACACAACCTCAATACGTACACTGGAAATACACAGAAAAGGACGATGTTAAATGCAGATTTCCTTCATAAGTGCGGGAGCTGGGAAAGGGATCTCTGAGATGGAAAAGCTGACCGCAGGGCACAATCTAGCAGTGGGTGACGTCAAGGGGCTGTTGAAATCAATATTGGGTGACGCAGCTGATGTCATATGGAAGAGGGTGGGATTCAATGGGGTGACCATACAAAACAAAGCACATGATGGGTCAAAATTCGCAAATTGCAGAGCAGCAGTATGGCAAGCATTGAGGACAGAGTACCCAGACACATCAGACATAGGGGATATTACGTCACACATAATGCATGATGACAAAGATCCAGTTCAATATATTGAAGAGATTTGAGAACTTTGGCACTTTGAAGCTCGAGAGCTGTGGGACAAAACAATAGCAATATTTTATCACATCTTAGTGCTGGGGTTACCCCATACAGAAAAGTCTGAAGCAATTGGTGGGCATGGAAGCAAAGGGATGGCCAGAAATACTGAAGAAAGTGAATTCATAGTGGCTAAGTGGCTAAGGCTCATAGTTTGCAATTCAACTTTTGTGCAGTAATCGATTAAATGTGTTTTCCTCTTTTTTATATAGGTATGACGGGGAAAATTATGTGGTTTATCATGAATTGTTAGGCTATGAAAGAAATGGTTACTGTGGTGTATAAGATTAGCTCACTTTTCATTTAGGCTTATCTTCCAAAAAATGAATTGTGGCAACCACAGATATATCAGAACTTGACACACTCAGTGCCCATCTAATGAAACTCTACTTTGCTCATATTATTTACGCTATATGAGCTGCTCAATATTATCCCACATTTCTCAAGCACTTAGAGCAGAGGTCTACATGGGGCATTTTTGTATACTGCAGTATTTCCACTCTCACCTAATTGTTGCATTATGTAGCTCAGCTATGTACAGTTTCCTTACAAACAATATATGTTAAATTGACTTGGTGCCTATACACAAGTGTTTCCAGGTGCCACAAGACAAATTGGGGGAGGGGACATAGGAAAGAAAAACTACAAAAAACATAAATAACCGTTATAATGGCCTTGTGACAATTCTACCGTGCAAGTGCAGACAAAAATGGTAAGTGGGGGGGAGGGCGATAGGGGGAAGTGCAGGAGGGGGTGCCCGGATTAGAGGGGGGAGAAGGTACTGGGGGTTGCAGGGCAAGACGGCCAGTGCCTGGGGAAGGGAGGGTAAGTGCCATGGACAGGGTGCACAAAGTTGGTCTGGTCCAGGGAAAGGTGTCTGAGGGCAAGTTCAGGCAGGGGATGCTGGGAGGACAGTTAGGGGGGTGGTTTGGCCCCTGTAGGAAAACCACAAATAATGTGCCCTATTGCATTTGTAATCAAGTTCAGACACAAAATATACCATATCTCATGATAGATTCAATTGTTATGATCAAATACAGTTTGTTAATACAAAAATATCCTAACTCAACATATAATCATCACATTTTTATATGAAACAACCAATTTATTAATAACCTGGAGCACAAATATTGCTGCCACACCCTCTCTTTTTTCTCTCCTCTGCAAACCACATCTCATATATACCACACACATACAACACTTTAAACGCAATGAGAAAAACAAAATAAAATGAACATCTTTCAGACAAAATTTTAAAACAATTGAGCAGAACAACGACAAAATAAAATGTGCCTTCAATTTCCAAGGTTCATGCATTGATTGGAACCATATTTAAGCTAGTCCTTAATGGTAAGAACTAATGTTTTCAATTGTAATATTCCTGTGTCCTCTGTCTTTGTCAACTCGAGTTTCAGTTAGAAAAAGAGGTTCCTAGATAATTTTCTCTGGACCAGTCTCATCAGGATGACATAGTTGAGGAAAGGAAGGCAAGGATGGGTTTCAGCTGTGGGGACACACAAAAAAAATATATATGTGGTTGTCCTACCACTGTAATTAATATACAATGAACCCTGTGAGTGACCAGGGAGACCCCCTATCTGTGGGGTCAGTGGTCTAATAATTCAATCAAGGGGCAGACAGTTGCCAACACAGTTCCCTTGGGTAGTGCGCCTACGCCAGAGAGAGTTAGATTTGGGGCATTCTTACGGTTAATAGAAAGGCTGTAGTGAGTTTGGGGTGGAGAAATGAATCCATCTACAGTGTGTAACCAGATGGCAGTGGAATGAAAGTCAAAACCCATGAGTCACTGTGCATGCAGAATGGTGATACCAATCCAAAAACTTGTTGTGCATCGATGTAATTCAGAATTAACCTGAAATCAGCGTGGTCTTGGGATAAAATGTCTGAATTGGTCCTCACTTGATTCCGTGATTAGAGTGTTTGTCAAAGAAGCCACTTCTTGTACCTCCAGTTCTTGTCTTGCCTTGTTTGTAAATCTTTCAGATGTATAGATAGTTAAGAGAATCAAGTTGCGACTACACTTGGTTGCGATTTGGCTAAATAAAATGTTATATTCCTTGTCTTCGAAGACAACCAACCGGAGCTGTCTGTATTTGCAGTCCTATGGCAATAGTGTTGGCTTTGAAATATTGGGCCTCAATATGAGTCCGGCAGTAGCAATGCTGTTAAATACTGGCACGGCTGCCGCCGGAGTCATGAATTTTACCAGCACCCGGTAATTGCCCATTGCAGGTGCTGGTATTTATTACTCCGCCATATTTTGTAGGCATTTTAACTGGCCTACCAGCCCCTTAGGCTGAGCCAGATAGAGGGAGTTGCAATAGTCTAACTTGCTCATAATCATGGCGGCTACAACAGAGGGACAAAGTGCACTAGGGATCAGATGGAGGGTCTTTCTCAATATTTTCAGCTGAAGATGTTCGGTCTGGCAGACCGCCGATACCTGAGCTGCCATTGACAAGTTGTTAGTCATAAGGACCCCCAGATTTGAAACTTTAGTGGAGGGCACCGGGAGTGGGCCCAGAGAGGAGGGCCAGAAGGAGGAAATCCAGA
The DNA here is from genome assembly GCF_040938575.1 of Ambystoma mexicanum. Classification (NCBI taxonomy): domain Eukaryota; kingdom Metazoa; phylum Chordata; class Amphibia; order Caudata; family Ambystomatidae; genus Ambystoma; species Ambystoma mexicanum. Next base: position 1,168,446,639 of record NC_090922.1, read on the forward strand.
GTGAAGGGGCAGGGGGATCCCACCAACATCACCTCAGTTTTGTCCCCATTCAGTTTCAATCAGTTTTGGCCCATCCGTTCACTCACAGCCACCAAGCACTTATTCAAGCATGCTGATGCCGAAGCCTGATCAAGATTGAGACGGATCAAAAGCTGGGTATCATCGGCGTACGAATAGCACCTGACTCTGAAGGAGTGGATGAGGCGCACCAAAAGGAAGATGTACATATTGAACAGAATGGGAGACAGAGCAGACCCCTGAGGGGCACAGCAACTGAGGTGGCAGGACTTGAAGGTGAAAGGGGGAAGAGAAAGAGTTTGGTACCTATCCAACAGGAAAGAAACAAACCAAGCGCGTACCTGATCCGAAACATCAATCTGGCTCAGACGGGAGAGCAGGACAGCATGGTCGACGTTGTTGAAAGCCGCTGACAGATCAAAAAGGATCATGGCTCCGACACTGCTGCTGTCAATCAGACTGGCAATGTCGCCCTGGACGGAAACCAGGACACTTTCAGTGCCTCTGCCTGGGTGCCAGCCAGACTGGGCTGGGTCAAGGAAACTCAAAGATTCGAGAAAGGAGGAAAGATTAGGGGAGACCAGTGATTCAAGAAGTTTCATCAAAAAAGGAAGAAGAGAAATAGGCTGGAAATTAGAGGGGAGAGTGGGGTCCAAAGAAGGCTTCTTCAGCAAGGTTATGACCTAGGCAGCCTTCAGCTCAGGGTGGATGTACTCCGACTGGGACAAACTGTTCACGGCCTCCGTAATTTCACTGAGAAGATCGCCTGACACTTCCTTCATCACTGCCAATGGTAGCGGATCAGAGGGGGCGCAGGACTTGATACGCAGCATAGCGTTCAGTAATAAGTCCTCAGCGAAGAGCAGGAAAAAGGCCAGGCTGGGACCGGGGCTATGCGTACCCTCGATAGCATGTGGAGGGGCTGCAGTAGAGAGGTTAACTGTGATTCTGGCACGTATGGTAGGTATCTTATTCATAAATAATTCAGATAGGGAGTCATGGAGCTCCTCGGTCGGTATGATGGTGGGGGCGCATTTGGAAGCAGAGGATAAGGACTTGATAACCGTGAAAAGAACATTAGGCTGGCTTAAGGCATTCTCAATATAATGGGCTAAATAAGCTTTCTTAGCCATTAAAATGGCTCCAGAATAGGCATAGAGTGCAGCCCTGAAATTGAGTCGATCAGAGGGCTCATATTTAGAGCGCCACTTCCACTCAAGTTTCCTGACCCCCAGACAGGCAGATCTCAGCTGATCTGAGAACCACGGTTTGTGAGTAGTCTGCGTGGTCGGAAGAAACGCAGAGGGGTGACTTCATTAGCGGCAGTCAGGAATTAGGTGGTAAGAAGCGACATAGAAGATCCTGTAGCTGCAATTAATTGTCCTTGACAGCACGAGTCAGATTCTGTTAATTGGCTGACCGCCAGCAGTGGGGCCAGACCCGTTTGGGACGGGTCTTGGGGGAAGCAAGAGTGCCATGGACTGTACGGGTTACTAGGTAGTGGTCAGTCCAGGTTGTGGGCTCAATCGATTGAATAGAGAGAAGCAGTATTTGCAAAAACAACATCCAAAATGTTACCATGCTTATGAGTGCGTCCGACCACTTGCTGGGGGAGGTCTAAGTCCCTCACAAACCAAGAGCAGATGTCGTAGGAGCATTGAATTTTAAGTTCAGATCACCAAGTACTATTAAGTTAGAATACTTGGTTTGCAAATAAGCAATGAGGTCAAGAAAAGGTTCTAGTAAATCTGCAAACGGGCAGGTGGGAGAGGGGAGGAGGCCCAAGGCGGGTGGCCAGAGACTTGGGAGGAAACAAGGATCAGGATCCCAAATGAGAAGTATTTCTGTCTTCCCCCACTCTCTGCCTGGAGAAACACCTGACCCTCAGAGAGTTAGCGGTAGCTAAGCGAAGGGCTCTAGAAGGAAGGTATTTTGAAAGAGTCAGTTGTATGTAGTGTTTTCCCCGACCCCAGAAAGCCTTGTGGACGATGCAGAGGGTCTTGACCTTGATCCTTGAAGCCACCGGGATACAGTGGAGAGATTCCAGGCCTGGAGAGATACAGTCCCTGGGCTTGAGGCCAAGGAAACGTCTTGCAGTCCTGTTCTGGATTAGTTGCAGACGGTGGAGTGTAGAGGAAGGCAAATTCAGAAAAAGGCTGTTGCAGTAGTCCAGCCTTGATGAAACCAGTGCTCTGGAAACAGTGAGATTCTGGGGGAAGGTGCAGCTGGTACTGTGCCTTCCTGGCAAGGTCCATGATGTGAGGAGAGAAGGAGAGAGTGGAGTTAAAGATGACTCCAAGTTGTTTAGCCTCACTGTCAGGCAAAGGAATAGGGCCCAATGAGGGCAGCCAAAGTGAGAGAAGGAAAGTGGAAGCAGGGGTCTGATGAGAAAGATATCCATATTAGTGACATTAAGGCAGAGATTGTTGGAGGCACACCAATCCTGAATCGCAGATAGGCAGACAGAAATAAGCAAGAGAATAGGAGGCTGAGGGGAGCCTGAAAGAGAGATGAGTACAATCAGCATAACACTGAAAGTTAGAGCAGAAGGTAGAAATCAGGTAGGCCAAAGGGGCCAAGTAGACATTGAAGAGCAAGGGTGAGAGGATAGAGCCCTGTGGAACACCACATGTGGAGAGAGAGGTGGTGGAGAGAAAGGACCCAAGTTGGACCTGGGAGGGTCGGTCCAGGAGTAAGGAGGTCAGCCACTCCAGGGCCTGATTCATGATGCCAGGTTCCCACAGAGTCATTTGATCAGGATGGCATGACTGACTGTGTCAAAGGCAGAGGAAAGGTCATGGAGGATGAGGAAAGAAGGAAGGCTATAGTCAAGATTAGTGAGCAGATCTTCCAGGTGTTCAGGAGAGCAGTTTTCATGCCTTTGGCTGCTCTGAAGTGTGCATTATAAAACACCAATATGAAGATATAGCACCGCGGACATACATCAATACAAGAGGTTTTACAACCGGTGGGTGACATGGCGAGACCCACCAAACATTTCTGGAAATAAACTTTGGATAGAATATGTGGTTTTTACACCATGACTAATAGACACTTCTGTTTGATAGCGACTTAGATGTATAAGGAAAAGTTGTGCTTTTCTCACACAATCAGGAGGCCTGTTTTACTAATCTGTCTCTAAATTGATATTCTCGAAATATGAAATATACAGGGCCCTGTAAGGCATTCATAAGCTCGGCACTGAGTGCATTGTCTGGAATAGCGACACAATAAGTATGCATATATTTAGACCTTTGTTTAACAAAAATGGGGCTTGACTTAAACCTAGTCATTACCATCAAAATGCCTTCAACATTGACATCGGAACCTTCCATTATTTTGTTGTTCCGTAAATAATATCATTGGAAACATGACTATATCACGTTCAGCATATCCGGTTACACTGCTATACAAGCATAGGGACAGTGGATAAAAATAAAAGAAATAAAGAACATCAGTGGTCTCCAACACCGTAAGATGAAAAAACTCTAAATTGCCACTACAAGATGGCCTTCTCTTTAGGCGACCTTGAGACACTAAAGATGGTGCCTGGAAAATGTGATCAGCATGAAACAATCAAGTGCGAAACAGATTATCAAAAGATTCCCTTATAATAGTGTTGCTTGTTTGGGAAAACAAAACTGGTTAGAAGCAGATACCCTACCGGGGCAGATGATCGGCAGATGCAGACCTGCCTTTTTTCTTACACAGAGGAAATCATTTGGTAAGTAAAATGTAGTTTGGGATAATAACCGCGCTGTGTGTTTGTACAGATAAAATATCAAGAAGCTATGTTAAATGTAGGTTGAACAACAGTTTGTCTTTTATTAGAGAGAATTGTTATGCCTAAGTCCTTGTGTGCGGTTTAGTTTTCACAGGCCCGAACATTTTATGTAACAAAAGTAGGCTAATGATACTTAACGCTTCTTCTATGATAAGTTTAGGGATTCTGGAGTGCCCTCTATAATGACGATCATTATATCCATTTTTGTAGTGGTAATTTGTGCAAGAAGCACGGAGGGCCGATAGCTATCTGATTTTTGCTCTGTTCTTAGTAACTGGATTCAGTATAAAATAAAGTACTTTGTATGTTCCTTTGTAACCCGTGTTCGGTGTATTTCCTTTTGGGGTACTCAGCCTCGATATTTTGATTTTGTTTTCACAAATAGAACCTTGCCAAGTTACAATTCCCTTAAGAACATTACAGAATCGTACAAGGCAAACACTGTTGGGATATATGGCAGTAGTTTCAAAAGCAGCCAGCAAAATGGGTGCAGATGACAATGTTTTCAATTGAAGCAGCCAGTAAAGTGGGAGCAAATGGGAGCAGCAGATTAGGGATACAGGTCAGCACTTTAGTGGGGTTAATATGAATGAATGCAAAGGGAGACAGCAGATTAAGTAGTGCAGGTGAAGGCCGAAAGATTTAAATGATGACAGTGTATTAGGCCTTCAATGCAAAGCAGACTGTTTGCAAAAAGACAGTGGATTCAAAGTGCATTATACATATGAAATTATGGGAATTCCCATCTGTGTAAAGTTGCATTGAGAAAGTAACTCATATTAACTAACTAACTTCCCTACTTAATAAAACCTCTTAACTAATTAGCTCTTCAGGTTAACATTGCAATGCAATGTCAGTAAAAACAGATGAAAATGATGTCTTATTTTGCTCTCTCTTTTTGCTCCATGGAAAGAGATGCACGGTAAAAAAAATGAACTGTCTTTTTGTGCATTCTGAAGCCTCTTTGTTTGTACAGGAAATACGTTGATACATACATGCTCTCGTGAGTGATTGGACAGTGGAATCAGGAGCGTAGGAGTTGCTGCGATACGTCAGAGGGGAGACAGCTCTGCTCTTGAATGACAGGCAGATTAATTAAATAGTGGGTGGAGTGAAGGTCTGGGCTCTCTTCTTTCTGGCGCTTCTGCTGGATGCTTCTGCTTTGCTGCCGGCTGCCAATGGGATTCAAAGACCACAGTTCTAGTCTGCTTGGGAGTCCAATGCCACTTCTCGAGTGCCAGTGATCGTCTGGGGCTTGGGAAGGCTTCATCGCAGACAGGCAGGAGTAAACAGTGGTCACGCAGATACAACACTGCTACTTCAAGTCATTAGGTAAGTATTTGTGGAATTGAGGAGAGCGTTGGATGACTGGCAATTATCTCTGAGACTGTTTAGACAAGAATAGGTTATTATTTTCTACTGGGTCTTTGTGGTTTATTTTGCAGACTGGGAAATGAAAAATACATTTTGCAATGAACGTTTATATTTGGTCTCTTAGATAACCGCAGCAGTGTCAATCTGTTGGTAAGAGCTCCTGAATCATGTTATCGTGTTATCATGAAATGCGATGTTTTGTTTGTTGTTTTATAAATAGCTGGAGTATAAAAATAACAACTGCAATAACAGAAGCAAAATGGGTGTCTGTTGTTCTTTTTTTCTTTCTTTCTCTTCTCATATGTTTGATGATCACTGATTTAGTGGGGGAAAGTAACTAGGAGATACCATGGAGATTGAATCACATAAAATAAGAAACAAAAGGAAAACATTTATACAAGCTACAAAGCTGGTGTGTTGAATGAATGCATTCAGCCATGCATGCCGGGGCTGAATGGAGCCCTTCAAGTGCGTAGGCTAATAAGGTAGATAAGTCATTAACACAATTCATACACAACCTATGACATAATTTATGACCTTATCGGCCTAAATGTACTAAGTCTGGGTGGATGCCTACAATCAACCCAAGTACAGGACATAGTTATAAAATGGGGAAGGTTTGTCTTATCATATAGGGCAGTGTTATGAAAGGTATGCTCACCATTAATTTACCACCAAAATGAGGTAGTGCCAATTTACTGCAATGTACCACAATACTAAAATACTGTCAATTTAGATAATAGCCCAAAGACAAAACCTCTTAAGACACGAAAGAAAACACTTTTTAAAAACGGTATGAGACCTATGGCAATTGTGGCTCATCAAAATGAAACAGTGATGACAAAATAGATCAATTCTGGGAGCTCATAGAGGCCCTTTAAAACATTGGAATCAATATAAAGGTTCTCATGTCCATGTGTTCATTACGGAAAAGTACAGACTGGTTTTATCACTAAGTGTATTCTGAACATAATACACTCTTCTTTTTGTAAAATTGGGAAATCAATCACGCCATGAACCACAAAGTGGTGACACTTTGTTTTTATTGCTTTTATGTTATTTGTAGTGCGATCAACCTTATACCATGGGGTTATAGAAGACAAATACTATGTTAACATGAATATTTGTGTCCTGAAGAAGGCCAGTAGAACAATTTGTAAAAGGCACTAGAGATAGTGCCTCATTAAGAAATGTGGCCGAAACATGTTGACAATCTTGTAAGACTGGAATAAAATAAGTCTTGGTTTTTGTTTGACAAAACCGGAATTGGTGATTAGATTTTGAGAGATGAATATGTATTAAATGATGATAGATTTAACTAATAGACACCATTTTGAAATTGTGATGACAGTGAAATCTCGCAATATTTTCCTTCCTCTGTTTTGTCCACCCCATTTAATGGCTTGTTTTAACCTTTGATTGCTTTTCTTAAATTGTGACTTCTAATTTTTGTCAGTTTTTTTTAATTATTGTCAATTAAAACTACACTTGTGTTGTTTAAAATAAAAATAAAAATATGTGAAAAATAAAATTTAAGTGTTTTGAATATACAATATTGTTCCACTTCTGCTTCATGGCAGAAAATTGTTGAAGAAAGCTTTTTGTTAACCAGTCACCATAATATGGGCAGAGAAAGGGGTAATATGTTTTTCGGTTTGTTTTTTGACGAGTTGTAATTTTTCTAAGTCTAAAACTGACCCCCGAAAACTAAAAAGTAGGGAAAATAGCCAAACTATAACCCTGCTCTTAAGCCAGACTGATGGTCACGGAAATAACCAACAGATTCAGTGTGGAGAGTAAGCGGGGAGATGGTAAGCTTTTCCAAAAATGTGCCCAGGAAAAGAGTGATAGAGATCAGGCAATAGTTTGTCGAGCAGGTAGGATCAAATGAATGCTCTTTAATGAGGGGGTGCACAAGGTAGTGCTTGAAAACAGCGGGGAAGGATCCAGTGGCAAAAGATTGATCACAGAAATCTACCAAGGCTGGAGCGAAGGTGTCAATGTGGTCCTTGATGGTTCTGAAGCAGCAAGGAATTATCTGTTTGGACAACACTTTCATAGATTGGACTTGTCTAGAAACATCGTCAGGTGTTGTCGGAGAGAAAGAGGAGAAAGAAGGAGGAGAGGGAGAGGTGGCCAGAGGGGGACCGAGATAGGTAGAGGGAGAGGACGAGGAGAGAGAGGACAGGATGTCCTGAGTTTTAGTGTTGAAGTAAGAAGCCAGTGCTGTACAGAGGTCCTGGGAGGGAACAGGAGAGGTGGAGACTGCAGAAGGATTGGCCAGCTCCTTGTAGATTTTAAAGAGTTTGGCCGTGTTGTTAGAGGAGACAGTTTATGTGATGGAGCCATTGACTCTGTCAAATGTGGAAGAAAGATCAAGGAGGATCAGGATGGAGGGAGTGTTTGAGATCAAGTTGGAAAGCAGGCCTTCACGGGTGTTCTGGAGAGCAGCTTCCATGCCTCTTTGTGCCCTGAAACCATACTGCTGGTCATGTCCAATCAGTTTGGATGGTCAGTTGGGGGATGACCAGCGTCTCCATGGGTTTTCCCAAGAAAGGGGCGATAGTAATAGGGTGATAGTTAGCTGGGCAAGAAGGGTCAGCAGACAGCTTTTTTAGGAGGGGGTACACAAGAGAGTGCTTAAAGGGTTGAGGGAAGGAGCCAGTGGCAAAGGTGTTTTTGCAGTGGTCAGCCAAGAATGGGGCAAGAGAGGCAATGTTGTCCTTGATGGTTCTATAGGAGCAGGAGGACATCTGTTTAGAAGAAACTTTCATCCAGCAGTTGACTATAGAGATCTCGACAGGTGCAGTGGGAGAGAAGGAAGAGAGTATGTGGCAGAGGTAGAGGGGGCAAGTGAGGCAACAGAAGGGGGTGGGAGCAGATTACAGAAAGGACAGGATGTTTAGTGTTTTGGAGAAGAAAAAGGGGCGAGTGCAGAGAGCCTGGGAGGGAGGATGAGAGGATGTAACTGCAGTAGGATTAGAAAGTTTCTTGCAGATTTTAAAGAGCTCAGTCGTGTTGTTGTCTGCTTGGACATGAGCCATCTTCTTGGATGAGATGGTGTGGTGATATTGCCTTTTGCATCAGTGGCAGGCCAGTTTTTCAGAGGATGAGCTAGATGCCTGCCACTTCCACTCTGCAGCCTTGCACTTGCCTTTCAGGGTTGCCAAGTAGGAGTCATACCAAGAGTTGGATTGGGAGGCCAGCTTCATGCAGATCCTCATGACAGGGGCAATGATGTCCAGGGTATTAGAGATAGAAAGATGGCGGTTAGCAAGAGGAGACTCAGAAGCAGAGTCCAAAGAAGGGGGGCAAGAGGGATGAAAGAAGAGGTAAATGCAGCAACTGACAGTCGCTTCATCAGTTGAATGACATAGAAGGAGGCTGTCAGTGCAGAGGGAGACATCAGGGGACAAGGGAGGTCAAGGTGGGGAGAGAGGAGAGAATAGTCAGACCAAGAGAGAGGGGAAGTAAGAGGGTGGGAAATTGGGATGTTTGTTGAGATGAGATCATCCAATGTGAGTCTGACACAGTGGGTTGGGCCAAAGGGAAGGATAGTGAGGGAAAAAGAGAATCAAGATGGATGTTAAAATTCCCAAGGAAGATGAGTTTGCGGAAAGAGGCAAGAAGAGAGGAGGATAGGTCTGCCCATTCATAGGGGAAGTGGGAAGTTGGTCCGGGGGGCCTATAAATGGAAGCGAGAGTAATAGGGCAAGTAGGAGAGACAGAAAGCCTGCATACTAGGCTTTCAAAGGATGAGTAGGTTTGAGAGGGGATGGTGGATGCAGAAACCCACTCAGGGAAGATCCGAGCTTCTCCGTCGCTGGGCCGGGAGGGACTGGGATTGGACAAGTACTTGTAGCCCGCAGGGAGAAGAGTGTCAAAAGCAGTGACAGAGCTAGCCTCGAACCACGTCTGAGTG